>NC_056739.1:1523614597-1523762097 GCF_019279795.1 Protopterus annectens
CCAAGTAATAAGAGAGGTCATTAGTCGGGGTTAGTGCAAAGGCATAATCAGTGAGTTTTTAAGTATTTCTTGAGTTTGTTTTTGAATCGAGTTAGTGAGGGTTCTAGGGTCAAGTCATCTGGGAGTCTTTTCCATGTTTTTCCAACAGAGTTAGCAAGCAGAGATTCCCCAGCTGAGTAGTTGGATTTGTATGTTTGAACTAGGAGTCTAGTGGATGATCGCAGTGGCCGGGTGCTGGTGTAGGGACTGATAATATTTTTTTAGTGCAGGTGTATTTTCTGGTTAGTAAAGGACTTTATATGCCACTATTAGCTGGTTGAACTGCAGTAGGCTAGGCAGTCCAAGCCATCCTAGGCAATTTAGGTTGTGACAGTGGTGTATCTGGTAGGCTGTGCCAGTAGCAAATCTGGCAATATGGTTATAGCAGGATGATAGTTTATTAAGATCTGTTTTTTTAAGTTGGAGAATAGAGGTGAGGTGTAGAGAAGAGTTGATAGAATGAATTGAGCAATTGCAGTTCTAACAAGTGGGGTAAGGAAAGGTTTGATTCTGTAAAGAGAGCCAAGTTTTTTATTAATGGTTTTGATAGTTTGATTGCTATGCATATCAAACTTCAGGTTGTTATCAACTATGACACCCAGTAGTTTATTTTGGGCTTCTGGGGTGATGATAGTGCCATTGTTAGTGGTTATGTTAAAGGATGGCAGGGGGTCCTGCATGTGGCGAAGAAGAGAAGCAGCTTAGTTTTCTTGGTGTTTAGGATTAGATGTTGATTGGAGAACCATTTTTCCACTGTTTTGAAGGTATTTTGGGTTAATGTGAGTAAAGTAGCTGGTGAAGTGTCAGAACAAATCAAGGTGGAGTCATCCGCATATTGGATGCAGGTAGTATCTGGGATGACTGAATGAAGGTCGTTGATAAAGATGGAGAAAAGAAGAGGTCCTAGTATCGAACCCTGGGAGACTCCTAATGTGATGGGTAGGCAAGATGATAGCTTGTCCTGCCATAGGACTGTCTGTTGCCTGCCCTGCAGGTAGGATTGAAACCAAGGGAGTGCATGGTTGTTTAAGGAGAAGGCCTTCAAGGTATTTATAAGCATTTTGTGGTCAACCATGTCAAAAGCCTTGGATAGAACTAGAAAGAGTGCTGAGGATAGTTTGTTATTATTGCGGTTGTGGTTAATGACATCAGAGAAAGAGAGGAGGGCAGAAATAGTACTGTGGTGTGACTTAAAGCCATGCTGAAAGTTGGACAACAGCTTGCTCTGTGTAAGGTAGTGCATGAGCTGTATATGTACACACTTCTCCATAATTTTAGCTAGAGGTGACAGAATAGCTATAGGTCTAAAGATTGATAGCTCAGTGAAACTGCCTCCTTTATGGAGAGGTATGACATGGGAGATTTTCCATATAATGGGTACAGTAGCATCAGATATAGCTCTGTTGATCAAGATTGAGATGGGGTATGCTGTGGTGTCATCAGCCTTTTACAGATAGTCTGCTGGGAAGAAGTCGGAAGCCAGGGTGGTGGGTCTTAGTTTCTTAAGTAGGGCATGAATAAGTTGAGTAGGAACAGGTTGGAAGGTAAAGTGTGTGTGGGTACTGGGTGTGACTACATTAGAATTAGAGCCACTGGGAGAGAGTTGGCTGGCTAGAGACTGGATAGTCTCTTTGAAGAAGCTGTTGAAGTTATTAGCAATGTCTACTGGGGATTTTTGTTGGGAAGCTGAGGAGGGTAGAGTGGTGGTTTGGCCTGGGTGGAGTAGTTTGTTTATTCCTGCTCAGAACGTTTGAGGTTTGTTTTGGTGTTTTTGCAGTAGATGGTAGTAGTAGCTCTTTTTGTCTAAGGTTATGGATTTTTTGGTGTCATTCCTTAGCTGTCTGATTCTTAGTTGATCACATGGGGCTTTTGTTTTTCGGTAGGTGGCTCATGCTTTGTTTGAGTGAAATTTTGGTTTTGGTATCTTTAGAAAGCCATGGTGCAATATTAAATTTGGTTCTAATAGAGCGGCTGGGAGCATAGGAGTTAAAAATTGCAAGGAATTTGGTGTTAAAGTATGCTACTGCTTCATCTAGGGGGAGACTTTTTAGTATTGACCAGTTGCATGCCTTAAGTTCATTTTGAAACTTGGTGAGAATAAAATTCTTGTTGTTTCTTAATGTTCTATAGGTGGGTTGGTAGGAGCAGTCTACTTTGAGCTTGATTACATAGGTGAGACAGTGGTTACTTAGTGCCTGATTTATAGGATTGAAGATGGGTATTGAGTATCCAGTCTAGGGTACTTTCTTTGTTATTGGGTTTTCCTGTCCTGGTGGGGGAGGTTATGGTACAAGTAAATCCATAGAGATTTATGTGGGTTGTGGGGGTTTCACAAGAGCAAGCGTTACAGTCAATGTTGCATTTTTTGTTTAGGGGACTGAAAACAAGCAAGTGGCTATTGAACGAATGAATGAGTTAATTAATTTGGTTGTATGATAAGTAAGCTGCTAGAATGTTCATATGTGTCTTGCATATGGAGTGTAGTCATTGCCATTTTAAGACTAATGCATGATGGCGCCCTTTTAAGACTGTATGAACACCATAAAGCTACACATTTCTAAGCTTCATTAAGTTGGGGCAAGATGCTTGAAGTGTTAACATTATTTCTGTTGACCTGCCATGTTGAAAGTGAAAGTTACCTGTTAGACTGAAATGATGGTTTATCTTGGTATTTCTAAGACTAATAACAAATATTACTTGAAAACCATCGATGCATATTCTGACAAGTGGGATCCTGCTTTTCCTCTTTATTTTTCTGGAGAAGAACGCATGGTAAAGAAAAATAAGGGAGAAAGAAGCAGTCAGGTTTATTGAGAATGTTAAGCTGGGTTATTCTGCTTCTGATCATGGAAATCCACTTTTCACAAAATGCCTTTGCTCCATAATTTTCCCTCTCTCAGGGCCAATCTTTTTCATTTTGGTGTTTGTTTCCTTTGTCTAGCATATTGGACCTGGGTTTTGCTCCCTATTCTCCAGTTATCTGTACTCCCATTTATTAAGAAATACATTTGTCTTGTTTTCCTCAGTGTATCACTTTTTTCAATCAGTGCCAGTTTAGTTCATTTTTGTACCTTACAGCCGCTAACAGTACTTTCCTGACTTGGTACACAAACTTAATTTCTGAAAGGCCAGTGCGCTACTTACTGGTGTTGGAGGCAGCAGCTCACATAATTGCATTAAAGGCACTGACATCTAGAGCTTCATCTCCTCTGGTTTTAAGACATTATATTAAACTCACTCTTCTTATTAAAAGATAATACCTTTGGAAGTCCACACATCAGGTTTGTTGTAACAACGAATTGCACTTGATATGCAGTTATCTTTTCAACCGCAAAGAGAAAACAGCGAAGTGCACATCTCAGTTTTTTCTTTTTTTTTGTGATAGTAGTTCTCAGAAGAAAACATATTCCTCTTAAATTAGGTCTTGATTAATTTACTGTTCATTCTATCCATTTTTTTTAGACTTGCATTGTTTGGCTTTGTTGTGTTCTTACACTTCCATTCCCATCTTTGCCATGATGCATAATATAATTTCTTTTTTCACCAGCCCTTAAGTTGCCCACTTGTGTTGCCCTACTAATTATTAAACATTCTATTCTTAAACTTGTTTATTGCAGAGAAGGGGCACTCTGAATACTGCAAAATTAGTAATCATTTTATCTAGAAGTTTATATATCCATACCCAAGATATTCAGAACATTCTCCATGTTTTTCACTGAATAATGATCTTCTGTGAAGAGGTTAGCATGAATATGTAACAGAATGAAATGTCCGTCTCATGTCTTGAATAATTCAAAAGCTGTTAGATATAAATTGTTGTATAATGCAGACCAGTTTTGCAAATGAGGAAATAGGTAGTTTTCATCTGTATTGCTTTCAGTGACCTCTACCTTTAGAAACGTGCACTTTACTGTGTCACCTATTAGACAATTTCTAACTGCTTTATAGCTTGCAATGCAAGGCACTCCTTTGTAGCCCATTTAAAACATATTCCATATCCATTTTGTGTCATTGGCTTAACGTGTGTTTGTCTCTCTGTCTTGTTCATGTTTATACAGGGCATGTTAACTATTTTCTTTTGGGGATGAATAATATACATGCAGCTAAAACCTTGGCAGTAAATCCGAGATGGCTTTGAATACTTGCCTTACAGCTTACATTATGAAAATTCCTCATTTTGGTAAATTAGAAATGTACCTTTTCAAAAACAGGTTGCACTTTGTTATATATGCTTCTGAGAATGTACAGTAATTCTGATATTTATTTAGTTATATTGTATGCCTACATTAGACACATATTAGCACTTGCAGTTTTGCTCTTTGAAGTTAATGCAGAAAAATTACTCTTTACGAAGGAAGCCTTCATGTTATGAAGTTCCATTCTTTGCTGAACAGATCAAAAAACTTTAGCATTGTCCATTGTAGTTTTGATCTTTGCAAGTCTTTTCCCAAGAGCAGTGCACTGCTCCTTTTGAAACTACTGATTTAGCATATAAAATGAAGTATTGAAACTACTGCTCATTTTAATGGCACTCATTTGCTGGCCATATGTTTTAGTAGATATTGCTATATCTCCATCTTATGTTCACATACTGGTATGTGGGCAGCTCTTTGTTACATATTTTCTTGTGTTGCTTATTGTGTTCTTTGCTGGTATTCCCTCCCCTTTATAACCCCCGTCTGCTTTGCGCTGTCAATGATCTGTCATTTTCATGTCAAAAACCTCAAGAATAGCAGCACTTGCTTTTTATGAGAGATTTATAACCTGGTGCTTTCCCTGCCTTTGTAATCAACTTTCTCTACCAGTCAATAAGTACACGATGAATAGATGAGATACAGCGAATTCATACCTGGGGTATGTGGAAATAATCTTTTTACCAAGGGTAACTAATATATTCTCAGTGTCAAGGGGTATCATAGCTAAATTTCTTGGTGACCGTGTGATCTTAAGCTTAATATGTACCTGTGGGGACAAATTTATAATTATCTCTGTGATATTATTCAAACCTATATTTATTTTCTTTTTTATATTTATAAATTTTGAATAATGTTTAATTAACAGACAATGATGTATAATTCTTATCTGTTAATCCAGAATATTCATGAATTCATTCCTTTTGATCTCATTTTACTGGGTGGCATTTCAGGAAACTTACCTGTGAAACTAGCATCTCAATACAGAATAACTTTGCAACTGGTATTTTATTTTGTATAATACTGATCATAGTAATAATACTGTTTTCCCTTTAGGATTATGCATCTTTACAGCAGCATTTTAACTCACCCTGTCTCCCTCATGAATTGTTTGACTTGTGCTTTTAGGTGGCTGCTTGCTATGTAACCAACCTATGGTTATAAAATACCACATGAAAATGTCTAGTAAACCTGGCAGCATTCCTTCTTTGATTGATTGATTGATTGCCCTGTTGCTGCTGTTAATTCTCAGACATCTACCACCCTTGCATGTTGCCAGTTGTTAAACCTTGTATCTCATATTGTCTACCTTCTAGTAGTGAGCAAACAGAGGAAAATCTGTGCTTAGGATTGGCTTTAAGATGTATATATATAAAAGTTTTTTTTTTCCTTTGGCACACTGCCATGTGATGCTTCATTTAGGAAGGCATACATTTCCACAATCATGCTGCCATTTTAGAAATGGCCAAATAACCCACTGAGGTGTGATTATTTGCTTGTTCCTGCTGCCTCCAGCTGGTGTCAGCCTTGCAAAAGTAAGTTCCTGTGAAACAGCTGATGAGGCATTCAGCCCCTTACTCTTTTGTTGACCAGCCATCATTCCAACTCCATGGAATCTGAACAATGGTACAGTCAGTCACTCTATTCCTGTACCAACTGTTTTCTTTCTTGAAAATCAGTCCATAAAGTGGTAGGCTGTCTGTAGTCACATTAGTATGTTTGTACATGTGTGTCGACCATGCCCTGTTCCAGCAATGAAGGAGCCTCAATTCTCACCACTAAAACCAGGGAGGTCGTCCCCTAGAAGAGGAAAGGATAACTAATACACACAGTAAAGTACAATTAACCTTAAGTGCACACAGAGATCACAGTCAGTCTGGGGCTGGCTGCTCCCTTGCTCACCAGGTCCCCAATAAGACTCCCCACTGGCACAGATATAGGGTCCAGGTCTCAGCCTAACTGGGCAAGCTAAAACCTCCAGTAGCTTCTCTGTCTAACCAGTGCTTCGTGTCCCTGCCAAATAGCTGGCACAACACACACACACACTTTGAGATAAGTATTTATACAACTTTACAGACTCTCCTGGGAAAGGCTGACACAGATTCTCCAACTGTGCCCCTTTACCCAGACTATACGGTAGTAATTACTGCCACCACCCAGTTAATAATCTCAGCTACTAAAAGGCCCTTAAAAGGGTGTCCAATTATTACTGTGCAATATTAATATCCAATGGTAATGTGACTATACAGTCTAAGGCTTATTGGAAGGGTTTAGACAGTAAACTCTATAAATATAATGTACTCTAAAGCATACTTCATCTCTACACAAAGCAGCCACAGGTAGAAGGTTTTAAAAATATTTAATAATAAATAATTAAAACACAAGACAACTCTACTACACCACAGAGATATCTAAGAGTTCACAGATCACACAGAAACTTAAAATAATACAGTAGGACAGGTCTGGTTTCAAAGAAAAATACCTAATTAATCTTTACTAGCTTCAACTATTCCTACAAGATATCACAGTGCTACAAACTTACATGTGAGCATAAGCAGAGTGCTAATAAGTTAGATGTCCAGATCAAAATGCTTCCAGGTCTCTTGTGAGAAATAAACAAACATGTTTGCTGGGTCCCTCCCCAAATTACATCATTTTTGACACTAAGGTTTTCCCAGTATTCATATTGCATCATCTTAACACCTGGTCTGAGTTCTCATGCCACAAACTGCATTATTTAGCAATCTAACACCCGCACAGAAACTTTCAACAATAGAAGACATTTCACATGTATATGCTAACAGAAACGAAAGCAATAAAGCACCTTCCACATCTAAATTCTAGTCATAAACTTTAGCCTTAAAACAATGGGCATGAAATCTTCATCCAGCTGCCCTCGGGCCAAATTCTAACATAAAAGGATACAACATGCTTCACTGGGCCAGTAGAGTGCAGTGTTGTCACATATTTTGCAGTTCCACATTTCACAGTGTTTTCCTACATTTAAAAACACAAGCCTGTATTTTACATGTATTAATACAGTTGATATAATTATATATTAAATTCTATTTGACTAGGCTGGCAGCCTTTGCCCATATCTCCCCAATAATCACAACATGTATTACTCCATCCCTTCTTACTCTCTGTACTAGTCCAGGCTTTCCCACTATTTCACAGATTATCACATAAGTGATGTGAACCAGACAATTTCTACTTTGAGGTGAGAGTAGAATTTTTTATTCCTGTCATTCTCTGTCCTATCCTAAAATATTGTCTGCTGACTCCTTAAATCCCCCAATTTCTTATTTCAACCTCCCGGCTGAATATCTTCTTGAAACGGTGTGTCTTCTTTGGCATGGCTGTGAGTTTTGTTTCAGAGTTATGCCAGACAATAAGGTACAGTACAGGGCTAGGGAGGCACACACAATGGCACACTTTTGAGTCATCATTTATTTCATTAATCTGTGATCCATCCAATACCTGATGTTCACAATGAGGTGCTTATGGCATGTAGTATTCAGACCCCTCTTTTCAGGCATTGTATTTGAGTATTTCTTGGGATGATTATTTCTGTTGTATCATACTTACCCAGCAGTCCACCAATTTTCTTAGCGGCTCCTTTTTGAAAGGCTTGTAGTCATAGTAAGCTGAACAGAGCAGACAAGACTTCCTTCTCCTCAGCAAGAGTCCTGAATTCATCCAGCAAGATCCCCAGACATGGCCAGGCAAACTTGAGATATATGACCTCGTTGGTATTCCCTGGGTTTATCCTAAGGCATCCTCTCTATCAACTGTGCCTAGTATACCATCATGTGGGAGGCTCCAGGAACCATCCTTACTAGAGACACCTCCTCTGTTCCCTCTCATACTGGAAATGAAGTGGCTTTTCTCAGTGATTCCCTCAGATTGCTGAATGACGAGGTCTTTTGTGGAGAATGAGGCTAACAGCCTCGCAGAAGAGCTTCATTTCTGTCACTATCGTGTATCTCATCCTTTCAGTCTCTACCATAGCCTGTGACCATGATTGAGGATGGGATAATGGTGTGACCAGTAAATTAAGAGCTCTGTCCTTTGATTTGGCTCAAATCACACCATCCTAGTTTGTAGAATGGCTACAGCACTCCTGCTGCTATACTTATCTGCTGGTTGTCTTCTAATCCCCTGTACTCTTCCTCATGAAAAAACAAGACCCCAGGATACTTAAACATGCCAACTAAAAGTAATTGCTTCCTTCTTAACCACAGAGAGCAATACTGTGTGTTCTGGCACAAAGCCGTATTCCATGATTTGCAGATGCTTATTTCAAGTTATCATCTTCACACTCAGCAGTGCAGGATTCCAGTGCAGTCACTTGAAACCAGTAGGGCAAGATTGTCTGCAAAAAAAAAAAAAAAAAGATTCAGCCCTCATATCCCCATACAGTATACTTCCCAACCCGCCAGTTTTGCATTGATATCCTCTCCATAAAAATGACAAAGATGAGTGAAGGCAAGGCACACAAGACTCATTCTAGACAAGATAAAAAAAAAAAAAAAAAAGCTAAAGAGACATCTGCTTAAGGAAAGCAAGTGCTCATGCTTTAGAGTTGTGAGTTAATGCAGTACCATATATAAATTTCACTATTACTATATTCAGTTCACTTGGTTTACTGTATTTGACATTAATAACTTTTGAACATAAATTGCTGTAGAAAGCTTTCCCTATCTTTCTTAAACTTCTGGTAGTAAGAATGCAGTCTCTTATTTTTGTCTGACCTTTTTTTTCATGATAGTGTTGCCTTTGATATTCTAAGAACATCTATTTTATTATGTATTCTTTATGCAGTGCCTTACATTATACCATTGTGATATGTTTGCTTTGCTAAAGCCTAATGGCCTGGATCATGGCAGAACTTGGTCATTGTACTAGGACAAGGAGGTGAGACAGATTTAGATGGAGTCTTTTTTTCAAAATATTTGTGTGTGTGTGTGTGTGTATATATATATATATATATATAGGTTTACTATCAAAATACTGAAATTAATTTAAATGACAGTCACATGTTGTAAATTGGTCAATGAGAAAGTCGACATACCAATGGTCGACTGTTTAACTGCTCATTTCAGAGTCTAGGGACATGAACCATATATATAACACCGGCAACTGTCGGCATTAACATCAAAAACACTTTGTCAATGTTGCCATGTCACTCATATGACCTTAATATTCATGAGTCGATGAAATGTGTTGGCAGTATCACCATTCGTGCTTATAAATGTCGGACATTTGATAGTAAACCATATATATATATATATATATATATATATATATATATATATGTGTGTGTGTGTGTGTGTGTGTGTGTGTGTGTGTGCGTTCAACTACATCTCCTATACTAAGTTTTGGTGCCAAAATAAAGAAAACTTTTTTTAATCATATAAGAACATGGGAAAAAGAAGTGATGGGATCACTAGATAATGAGTCATATAGCACAGCTTCAGTTTTTGAGATTATCTACTGGCTTAATTCATGTACAGCAAAATGGAAAGATTTTCACAAAACATGCATTAGTAGCAAAAATTGAGAACTGATTGGTCATTAAAACTGGTCAGTAATAAAATGTTATTGATACTTCAAAATGTTCTTTCCCTAGCTAAATATAATTCTATAAAATCAAATATAAATGATGCTTAAGACAAAAGGAAAAAATTAAGAATGTCATGTATAAATTCCCATCCTTGAAAAAATGTTTTTCCTGTAGCATTTGCTTTAAGTTTTTAGGAGCATTAGATATAGATATAGATATAGCGAAGATGATCGTGTGTACAAGTAATTGTATATATTGGTTTGATGTAATAAAAAAAAAAACATCAGTATTGGCTGATAATGTAATCCATTACTTTAAGTTAAAGTAATGGATTATATTATCAACCAGTACTGATTGTGTACCTTAACTCAAAAAACTGCAGCTTTACTCCATTGCATATCACCTACTCAGAGGTGATCTCTGCCTAACACACAAAGCTATGTCAAACCCAGAGCTTTTAGACATGCTCCACTTAAAGAAATCCCAAGCCCTATGAGCTACACGCTCTAGGGACCTAAACCTTGTCACCACAATAAACAGAACATGCTGGAGGGATAGATTCATGTCCCAGAGACTTCCCATACTCTGGAACAAACTACCTATCTATATCAAACAAAGCTCCTCATTAGCACTCTTCAAGAAAAATCTTGATGATTGGATGGAAGATAGGAAATTTACCCTGGGGATCACTTCTGTGGCTCTGCTCGACAGTGGCACAGGAAAATAAGTTTCTTGGGTGGCGAAAGCCAAGGTACCTTTGGCTAGGCTTATATAGGCCCTAGGGCCAATAGCCTAGTACCTACCTATGAACTTAGACACAGAAGAGTGTCTTTCAGTACAAAATTTAAGACATTAAGGCTGCTCCAGGGGTGTAATGAGATAAAGACCTATCTATGGTCCACTCCACCTGGATTCAGTTAGTGGCTTGGGTGACTGATGGTGTAGAATTCAGGGATGGACTTGACCATCCCAGGTGATTTGTCAGTTGTCGACGACATTCCCTTAGTGGAGGAGTGGTCCAAAGAGGGAGTTGCCCTCAGATGTAATTGATGAGTGTGGGAGGTAGGAAAGGGAGAAGGTAGAGCTTATAAATAAAAAAAATCAGGACCAGTTCAAAGAGGGATGAGCCCCTAGGATTCCCTTAGGAAGCCCTACAGTGATGCAGTGACTTTGACAATTATATAGGGGTGTGATTATGGTAAGTGTAGGGCTAAAGCTAAATGCCTTTATACCTTGTGCCCAGGGATTATGCAGGCTGCTGATTGAAGGGAAGTGCCTATCAGCTAGGGCTAGATGAATAGATTGCCTTTGAGTCTCAATCTAGAGAATAAGTCAGACTTGTCTAGCTGATAGGGCAAGGCTGTGTAGCCACAGTTAGCGCTAGTAGGCTAGTACACCTATGGGCACCAGTCTAGATGGTATGCTAGACTCAAATGGCCAGCGATAAGAATACCCACCTCCATGGTATGCAAGCAGATAGTTAGGGCATAGGCAGAGGTACAAAGCACCCTTGGTGGATACCAGAATGAGTACACCTTGCCTCTGTAGTGGGGATCCTTGGGATAGGGAAGAAATGGGTTCAGATCCCATGGGGGAGACTTGATGGTTAGCAGGCAGAGGTACAAAAAGCACTTAAAAAATTCTGCTGCGTACCAGTGCAGAATTGTGCTACAGTTGCAGAGGTACCCTAGAATAACAGAGTAAAGCACAGGTCTTGATCACAGCGCCATCCCTGTTGCACACATGCATACTTATATTGTACAGAAATTAGATCAGATTTCCATCAGGTCACAAATACACAGCTGCTGCTGGTTAAGTTTATGCCACAGCAGCTCTGTAATCACTGTTATATACAAATACTTGCAAAGAGATGCACACACCCACACAAAATCTGTCTTAATTTTCTAATATTTTAGTTTTACCAGTTTCTTTTCCATATCTCATTTTCATACCCACCATTTATCCTACCCATAGCTCCAAAGATGTTTTCAAAATGTATAGCCTCAACTTTTATATAGTCAAGCATTGCCGTAACTAGAAGACTGTATTATCAAGAATTAATACTTTTCACAATTAAATCATTATTTGGCAACAGTAACATATTTTTGTTCTTGTTTGATGATCAGAGTAAGCCTGAAATTTTTTTACAACTCAAGGATCTTAATTTCTAATTAAATCTTAGCTTCAGCTATTAGTTTATTTTAACTTCCAAGGGACAAACTAAAGGAGATTTATACACATTAAAAATGTGGCATGCCTGTCTGCTGCAACAGGGGGTTAGTATCTCAGGGTTATGGGTACTATATCCTGCTTTACCCCGATGATGCCTACCGTAGGATTTTGCATAAGCTTTTAAAGAACCAGTGAAACAACGCTGCCAAGTCATTAAGGTACCTAATGCCAGCACTGCTTGTTTGTGTGATTGACACAGCCAATTTGTCAGCTTATGTTTAAGGAATTCATTTGATGTCTGTAAAGATTCAACATGTCTAGTAGTCAAAGAGTAAGGAGAGCAATACCTTTGTCTGTGAGGGCTTTTTCTTCATATATTCAGGTAATTCCCTTCATCGAATTACTAACCGCACAGCAATCATATGGTCAATAAACAAATGAGACATACACTCTTACTTACTGTTCAAAGAGGTGATCATTTGGGAATGAATGCCAGTGCTAGACCACAGCCTGGATGTTCTTCATTCCACATTGCTGCAGTCCTAACTATTGGGTAGTCCGCTGTCCAGTCGGCCCGAATACCAAAGTATATGGCTGACGTCGGTCACGGCGCATTAGACTGATGTCAGTGCGTCAGGGTACTAATGCGCATGACCGACGTCATATCCTCAGTCTTTTTTGCCGCATGGTCCGATGCAAAAGCAGGGAAGCCTAGAATGGAAGAACCGACAGTCCCGGACGTCGGTTCTTTAGAAGGCTCAGTGGAGCCGGAGGTTCTGCCAGGAGTTTCTTTGGAGTCTCAGGGAGAAACTTTACTGTTACAGGATGTGTCCTCTCAGGAAGTAGGCCAGGCTGAAGGGGCTTCTCAGGTGGCTGTTCTTCCCTCTCTTCCTAAGGTGGTTAAGGCCTCGCCTTCTGTTTCTAAGGCTTCTTTAAGAGGCAGGCCTACTTTAGCTTCAGTGGGGGTTTCTCTGAGTGTTTCAGGGTCTTTGCCTAAGAAGCATATGCTAAAAATGGCAGAGGATTTGATTACAATGATTCGAGGTTCTATGCCCCCTCCTGATAAGAGGCCTAGGGTGGAACCTGAGTTTGAGAATTTTGAGCAATGTTCGGAGGCTTCTGAGTCTTCGGCTGAAGACTTGCAGGAGTATCCTCCTTATTCTGATTCTGATGTGGATGATTCTACTCCTTCAGCTTCGCCTCCTGAGGATTTTTTTTTTTCAAAGACTCTGCATTCCATGAGGGAGCATTTTAAATGGGAAGGTCAAGATTTCTCTGATTCCAGGAAGAGGCTTAGAGAATTCTTGTTTTTACCCCAGCATAGGCCTTTAGCTATACCTCCTGTTCTGAATGTGGTAGAAGATGTTTTTGCAGAGGCTTCACTAAATCCTGATTCTTTGCCTCCTGCCCCAGTTAAACCGGATAGGTACTATAGGGTGCCTGACGCCCATAAGTATCTTTTTAAGAGTCCTAGGGCAGACCCAGAAACTGTCTCTCAGGGGCCTAAAGGTGTGAAGGCTTCTGTGGTTAAAAATCCTGTTCCTCCTGATAAAGAGGCAAGGGCTTTGGATAGATGGGGAAAGAAAGTGTACACTTCTTCCACTTTAGCCATGAGGGCGTTGAATTGTCAGTTTCATATGTTAGAATATCAGAATTATCTCCTTTCACAATTGAAGTCTAAGGTGGATGCTCTGGCTGAAGGTATTGAGTGTAAAGAGTTGCAGGATTTAGTTCATGTTTCTGAACAAGTGGGAAAGCATTCCTTGCAGTGTGGTTTTGATGCTGTGCAGGCCTCCTCGAGGGTGGCTGCCACTGGTTCTGTTCTTCGTAGGCACGCCTGGTTGAGAGATCAGAACTTAGCTGAGCATGTTAAGACAAGGATTTTGGATGCTCCTTTACAGTCTGATGTGTTGTTTGGTTCGCCTGTGGAAGCAGTTTTAAAGAAAATGGAGGACAAGGCTAAGTCTATGCAAACTGTTAAGGATTTTTTGCAGGTGCAGCCTCCGAAGTTTAGTAGAAATTGGCCTACTAAGGGGTGGACTTATCCTGCTTATGATTCCCAGTCTAGGGGTAGGTCTAGATGTGGTAGGGGCAGAGCTCTAGGTTCTTTTAGGCCTAGGACAGGGAGTTCTCCTGCTCAGACTTCTGGTGAGGGCAGGGGACAGTCCTTTCGTAAGCAGACCCAATGACCTGCCTTTTCAGCTGCCAGTACATTCTCGCCTGGCAGCACCTCTGGGAGGAAGGCTGTCTCTTTTCAAAGAAAATTGGGATTTAATTACCCAAGACAGATGGGTTCTGGATATCATTCACCACGGTTACAGGTTTTATTTCCATACCTTGCCTCCTTTCAAAGGCATGCCAGCCATTCCTCCTCTACAACGAACAGAGGCTCACAAGCAAATTTCTCTGTTGCTCCAAATAGGGGCCATTCAGTCAGTTCCTGTGCCAGAAAGGGGCCTAGGATTTTATTCTCGCCTGTTCCTAGTACCAAAGAAGGGGAACACATGGAGACCAATTTTGGATTTATCTATCCTCAACACTTATCTGGACATTCCCAAGTTCAAAATGTTGACGTTACAACAGCTTTTACCTCTGCTGGGCAAAGATCACTGGATGGTAACTTTAGATCTCAAGGAAGCTTACCTTCATGTGCCTATAAGACTACGTTGCAGGAAGTATCTGCGTTTTCGAGCTGGAAATTCTCATTATCAGTTCTCTGCATTGCCCTTTGGCTTATCTACTGCCCAGAGTATTCACAAAGGTTCTGGCTCCAGTGATAGCTTACTTCAGGCTAAAAGGAATTCAAATCTACCCTTACTTGGACGACTGCCTGATTCTGGCTCAAGAAAAGGAAGACCTTCTACAGCATTTGGAATATGTCATAGCAGTGCTAAGATGCCTAGGGTATTCTGTGAACGAAATAAAGTCCAGTCTAGTACCCTCTCAAGACATGTGCTTTCTGGGTGTGAGACTGAATACAGCAGCCCAGATGGCCTTTTAACCCCGGACAAACAAAAGAATCTTTCCAGTTACTTCCATCAACTATCTCTTCAGTCCGGGCTGACTGCAAGGACAGTCCTTCAAGCCTTAGGGTTCATGGCATCTTGTATTCTGGTGCTTCCCAATGCCAAACTGCATATGAGGAAGCTACAATGGTATCTCAAAATCTATGGACACAGCACTGCCAGGATTTGGACACTGTCATTCAAATAATACCTTGCATTCAAAAGGAATTTTTGTGGTGGGCTCAGGAATGTCACCTAAACAAGGGACTCTCTGTGACCCGGCCAGAGGCAAGTCAGATTCTAACGACAGATGCCTCAGACATTGCTTGGGGAGCTCATCTAAATGGAAAGTGGATACAAGACAAGTGGCCTGCCAGACTACAGCATCTACATATCAACATGAAAGAGATGTTAGCAGTCCAGTTTGCATTAATGGCTTTCAAGGAGTTACTTCTTCCAGGGCAGGTGTTGATTCTAACAGACAACACAACTGTCATGTGGTACATCAACAAACAAGGGGAACACATTCTTACCCATTGTGCAGGCAAGCAATGATTTTATGGGAGACTGCGCTCAGCTTGCAACTAACTCTTCAGGCAAGGTTTCTGCCGGGAGCACAGAACTCCTTAGCAGATGTGTTAAGCAGACAAATCATGGATCCCCACGAGTGGAAACTGGATCTTCATGTATTTCAAAAATTGACAGTGTCATGGGGAACTCCAGACATAGATCTGTTCGCTTCTCCACTAAACCACCAGCTGCCAAAGTTTTGCACGAAGGGATTTCATCAAACAGCTTGGAAAGTGGATGCTCTTTCTTTCAGTTGGAAAAATCTTCATGTGTATGCTTTTCCACCTCTACCTCTTCTCCCAAAGGTGCTTCTAAAGGTCAGACAAGACAAGCCAAGGATGATTTTAATAGCTCCAGATTGGCCTCTGCAGCACTGGTACCCATTACTGAGGAGTCTGGTAAGGAAGCCTCCATGGCCTTTACCCTTGATTCCACACCTGTTGTCTCAGAGGGACGGTCATCTGCTCAATGTCAAGCTTCACTCTCTTCATCTAACAGCCTGGCATATTCTGTTTTGAAAGACAGCAGGTCTCAGCTTCCTCAACAAGTTTTAAATGTGATTATGGAAGCCAGAAGACCTAGTACAAGGAAAGTGTACGCAGAAAAATGGAAGAGATTTTTATTTTGGTCTGCAGCGAAGAATTTGGAGATTTTGGAGCCTAATTTGAGTGTGGCTCTTCAATATCTTACTGAGTTATTGGACAAAGGTTTGTCTTTCTCTTCCATTAAGGTTCATGCTGCAGCAATTTCAGCTCACTATGATTGTGACCCACCATTGTTTTCACATCCTTTGTTCAAGCAATTTCTTAGAGGGGCAAAGAATATAAGACCCCCACGTAGAGCTCCTACTCCTGCTTGGGATCTCAATTTTGTGTTGGAGAAACTTACTCTACAACCTTTTGAGCCTGCGGCTACTGCTGAACTGAAATACTTGTCATGGAAGACTGCTTTTTTGTTGGCCATTACTTCTGCAAGAAGGGTTTCTGAGTTACAGGCCCTTATGGCGGTTGAGCCTTTTTGATTTTTCATAAGGATAGGGTATCATTACGCACTAATCCTTCCTTTATGCCTAAGGTGGTTTCTAGTGTGGCTTTAAACCAAACTATTCATTTGCCTACTTTCTATGCAGATCCCCAAAATAAAGGGGAAAAGATTTTGCACACTTTAGATGTACACAGGCAATTGCGTTATTATTTAAGCAGGACTAAGGATTTTAGGCAGTCTCAGCAGTTGTTTGTTTCTTTTGCTTTGAGTTCGCAGGGCAAGCCTGTGTCAAAACAAACTATTTCTAGGTGGATTGGGTTTTGCATTGCATTTTGTTATTCCCATCATGGCAAGGAGATTCCAGCTGGGATTAGGCCTCATTCCACTAGGGCTACTGCCACTTCAACAGCATTTCTAAGGGGTGGCAACTAAGGATATTTTGGAGGCAGCTACTTGGAGTTCAGTGCATACTTTCTCTAAGCATTACCACCTTCCTCTCTACTCTAAGTCTAGGGCTGGTTTTGCCACAGCTATTTTGCAAGGCATGTTATCAGCTCCTGCTTCCTTATGATTTGCCAGCCTCCCTTACCTCTGCTTTGGGATTCTACCCAATAGTTAGGACTGCAGCAATGTGGAATGAAGAACATAGTACAGTTTTGTACCTACCATAAATGTAGATGTTCGAGGATCCACATTGCTGCAGTCCAATTTACCCTCCCTCCTTCCCTCTGTGTTTAGGGGTGGTTGTGTAGGTGAGATTATATTCTGGTACCTTTGTATATATTGTATATATTTTTGGTGCAGGTATGTTTGGTGTGTTTTGGTTTTGGCCTTGTCTTTTTAGGGTCTTCTGACATCTGGGGCAAGAAAAGACTGAGGATATGACGTCGGTCATGCGCATTAGTACCCTGACGCACTGACGTCAGTCTAATGCGCCGTGACCGACGTCAGCCATATACTTTGGTATTCGGGCCGACTGGACAGCGGACTACCCAATAGTTAGGACTGCAGCAATGTGGATCCTCGAACATCTACATTTATGGTAGGTACAAAACTGTACTTTCTCCAATTATTTTATCTGCTAGGCAAGAATTTCTGCCCTGCAGACTTGTTCAGTAGACCAGTGCCTCTCTCAGAAATGTTAGCCAGTCAGTTTGTTTTTTTTTATACATAATAGTATCCCTCTCCCTCTGGAATTCTCTTGGCAGAACTATTTGCTTCAGAAGCCAGTGCTGCAATCCTGACATTCTGTTTTGTTTAACACCAGTTGTTACCATAAAAGATGGGTGCTTTCTCCTTCTGTTGGATCCAGAATATGTGCTTTGGCTTTTCCAAAGGACGTGTCAAACGTATGAGTACAATTATCCTTATCATGGCATTCCATTTCCCCTTTGCAAAATGTTATTGTCACAGCAGCAAGGGTCATTATTACATCCATGCTCTAGCACCTTTAACCATTTAACCATTGTACCTGTAAGATTTGTTTTTATTTCTGTATGGTATGTCATTAGCTTGTAATATGTGATGCATGTTTGAAGAAAGTCAGAGGACCTTCAGCTGGAAAGTGTGATAGAGCTAATTGGACATGATTCTCTTACTAGGAAACTGACCACTCTCTTATTCAAAATACTGTCTTTTTCCATTACTGGTTTTCTTCTGTGAAATTTTCTATCTTGAGCGTCTTTGTTCTGGAAGTAAGCCCTGTTAAGAATTTGTTACTAGAACTTCTGATCTATAGGACTTGTTATTTATCAAATCCTACATAACCTTACACAGTGATAAGGAGGCTGGGAAGCATTTATTTACATTTTATTTATTTGTAGAAATAGGTGAGTTAGAACAAGAACACTCGCCCATCTCCCTACTCAACTGAATAAACTACTTAATACCTCAACAAGACATGTTTATTCTTCCCACATCTCTAACTTCTTCACAGCTATCGGTAACACTGCAAGCAACAGGTTGGTTGTGCTACATCCTCATCTAAATCTGAACTGCTCATTTATTTTCTTGATTTTTTGCTACTCTGCATAATTATTTGTCTTTCAGCCTCTTCAGACCTTTCATGCAATGTGTCAGAAGTATGATACCTCTTTACTGCTCACAGTTGTGAATGTCCTTTGCTGTTGTACACTGGCATTAGAATACTTATTTGATTATCTGGGGTACATCTTTCTCTCCATATTGCTATGAGCACCCTGTAAATCCATTTCTCCCCTAACTCACCCACCATCTTGATAATATCTGCCATGACTTATTCTGAGCTGGTTGTTTTCCCTGACATTATTTTCTGTAGTGCTTTTCTTCTTCTAGGGTGGGCTCCTCTTATCATTATTATTATTATTATTCTTTCATCATAAGCTGCATCTGAGTCAGTACAGCGTCTGTTTTTTTTTTTTTCGTTCAGAAGCTGCTTGAAGTACTCCTTTCATCTGTTGTTGATATCATGTGGACTGGTGAGTAGGTTGTTGTGGGTATCCCTTAGGAAGGGTGCCTGATCACTGTCTCCTTCATCTTTGTCTTTCCCTTACAGCCTGATAAAGTCACTTTGTGCCATCTGCTGTGTCACTTTCCAGAAGCAGGTAGAGTACCTTCGATGCCTTGCTATTGCAACTCCTCTGTTAGCCAACCAGTATTCCTTCTTAGTCTGGCCAGTCTTTTCCATTTTCCACTTTTTGCTGAACTCCTCCTTTTTTATATGATTTCCTGGACTTCTCCATTCCACCACCTGTTTTCCGTATGTACCTTATTTCCATACCTTTATGTTCTATATTCCTCACACTTGCTGTTTTGAGTCGCTGCTTTTCTTTAGTTCTACCTATTTCCTCTTTTTCCTGAGGTGATAGAGCACATAGTATTTCCTTGAGCACTTTTGCTTTCTCTGCACTCAACTGTCAGGTCTTCAGCCCAGTTTCTCTTGACCTTAGAGCCTTTTCTAACTACTGCTTGCAACTGATTGTGGCAACCAGTAGTTTATGTTTTGAGCCAACTGTTTCACTGGGGTTGACTTTGCAATCACTAATTCTACCACAGTGCCTTTTCCTTAGTCATAGGAAGTCTGTTGGCATTGCATGTTGGCCTCTCTTGTGTGTGATCTTGTGACTGTTTGTCTTGGTGAACCACATGTCAGCTTCTATCAAACCATTTGCCAGTTGGAAGTTTAAAATGGCCTCCATTTCTTAATTTCTGTTTCCCCACCCATGCGGACACAAGTAGTTCTCATATCCTGTTCTCTTTGTCCCAATATGTACATTCAACTTCCTCATTATCAACACCAACTCATGTTATCTTGCTTTATCTAGTAGGTCCTCCAGCTGTTGTCTGAATATACTCCCTTCCTTGGTCTCACAGCCCTGCTGTTGAGCATAGGCTGAGATTATTAATACTGCCCTGTCCTTACACTGGAGTCTGTTTGCCATTAGTCTGTCACTAATTCTGATGACATCCCTCATTGTCTTCTGAAGCTTCGTCCTAACCCTAATTCCCACGACATTTCTAGCCTGTCCTCCCCCTGTGTAGTAGACTGTGGATCCCAAGCCAAGTGAATTTACTGCACTGTCCTTCCTTCCTTGTCTCCTGTATACAAAGAACATACAGCCTGCTCACCACCAAGTCATCCACTTGCAAGCCATGTCCAGTAAACATATACTGCATGCAGCAATCCCTTATTCATGTTTGGGAAGTTGGTCAATTTTAGATCCAGCTTTTGCTCAACAGAGCTGTATTGGGTTACTCAACCTGGGCTACTGGGCACAGGACAACAGTCATTTATTGACCAAGTTCTGCTGGGCTTTATGGCAAGCTGACACTGGCCAATAAAAGAGAAGAGATCACTCGTTAGCATGAATCCTTGATGTAGGTCAGATTAGGTTGGGTTCTGAACCCAGATATCACTGGTAAACACCTTTGGTGACATTAGTCAGTGTGACCAAATCACCTAGTACCAGTTTTTTACATTGAGAAATGGCTAGCCCTTACAATGGCACACAGTCTGTAATCCATGTTTTCCTGTCTAGAGTATATTGCACATCAAAACTGATGCCCAAAGTGGTTGGTCTATACAACTATTACCCTGACAGACACCATTTAGAGTATGCATTACTGCCACAGCTCCATTCTTGAGTGAGTTTGAGGGGGGAGCAACCCCAAACAGATAGAGAGCACATGCAGAGTCCACACAGGCATTGGCAAGAGGTCAAAACTGAACTACATACCTTGTGCATGCAAGATAAAGACCTTAAATATTATGCCAACTTATTATTATTCTTATGTTCCAGTGCCACAAATAGTCAGTAAACCACTTTTGAATGTTCATGCTGAGGCCAGATCTTTGAAACTTCTTGACCAGCAGGTAACTAGGCCTTAGAAATATAGTTAGATTTAGTCGCAGTGAAGTTCCTTTCATCAGTGGCATGCTGAAGGCTATCATTAAGAAAGAAAGGTGCTGTGATTCTGCTATGTCCTTTCCTAAAGAACTGCTGATGGCTAAAGAAATAGTGAAAGCCTCAGCATGTTACTGAAGCTGTGTTTCTGCAACCATTTTGTAAAATTTTGGCCAAGGGTGACAGTAGTTGTTTTAAGAAGTGGTCATTATTTTTGTTGGCTAGCCATTTGCAGTATGGTTTGAGTAGTGGGTAATGGTCACGGGCCCCGGCCATCCTGCAGTCCAGTGTTCTCATACTTTGTCCATGCTTCAGTCTGTAACTCAAAGAAACTGTAAAATATTAAGTATTGAACAGGGCAGAAAAGTTGCAGTGGCTTCCCAGTTTATATCGCAAGCAACAGCAAATAATTGCATTTTATGTAGTTGAAGAATAACTTAAAGGCCTTCATTTACAGCAACTTGGGAGGTGGGACATGTTTGATGTGGTAATTCAAAGTTTAACTGATTGTGATATCTGACATTAACATAAGCCAGTTTGGTTGACGATTAGTGTTGTTAAAGTGTATTGGTCATGTTTTGGAAGCATCTTTGTTTTCCAGTTAATTTAATTTCCCACTGTATTTCTTATGATAAAGTTGCAAGTGCTTTTGCAAAAAAAAAAAAAAAAAAAAAAAAAAGATTACAATATGCTCTTTGATTTTCTTGTTTAACTGTTTATGCAGGTCTTCTCAATAACTGCACCCACAAACTGATGTCATGCTAGGTACTGTGCAATGATTTGAAAGCATCATGGGGAATCAAAAACGAGTTTTCTTTTTAAGGATACTACTTCTTTTCATTGTGATTTCACTACTATAGCATAATGTGTTCATTTTCAATGTAAGATGTTCCAGCTGCAAGAACTAGCTGACAACTTGTCATTCTAGGAAGTCAGAAATTATTTATGATTCATTTAACATAAAAATGCAGTAACCTATGCATTAATTTAGGAAGTCTGGCACTGTTAGTTGAGTGTCATGTTGTCATGGCAGGGATTTTCAGTTTTGAGGAAAGTATACAGAAGTCTCTTCTTTTTAACAAAATAAAATGCAAAAAATAACACTGTTTGCATTAAAAACTGTTTACTTGCAATTGTGTATGGTAAGGAGGTTATATCCAACCCCTAAGGTTTGGTTCTTCTACTTGCTTTAGAACATGCTTTAGAACATGACCAATACACTTGTAGGGAAATTGCAACCATGGTAACACAGTACTGTCTTTGATGGAAATGTAAATCTTATGATTTTAAACAGGATTATTTGATTCTAATGATGTCAAGCTTGTTTATGTAGAGTCACGTTATGAACTTGGCAAATTTATTGTGAACATTATATAGGAATGCTAGATGTTCTGGTCAGGGTAGAAAAAAAATCACAATTTTTAGTTGTCTGTCCTTTGTCCACCAGCAACCAAAAGTGAAGGCATATAATACTTAGATTTAGAGAGCATTTTATTACCTTTTTTTGAGTGTTACTAAAGAAACTGGAGTATATTTGGCCACTGTTTTGATTTTGATTTTCTCCTCAAACTGAATGCCAGTAAAATGGAAAGGCATTTTCAGAATGAGTAAGAGGTTGTGCCTAATAATGTACATTGATTGGCTGACTGATTTAGTGAGCCAATTGGAGTAAATTATTAAACTTACCATACCCTCCTTGTGTCATTCCCTGAAAATCCTCCGATTTAGGAGTAGGTCATTACATAATACTGTGCTCTCTCAAAATACCCTGTTATCTGATTTGAGTAACAGTGTTCACCAGAATAGACAATAAAAACAAAAAGTCCAAACCAAATGTCCACAAAAAACACACAAGGTAACTCTTCCAAAAAAACAGACTCCAGGCAGGTAAGGTTATTAGCGCTTTTGTTCCCTTTATTCACACTCCAAAATGGAACTTCATCGGAAACACACACCTTACCCTCTTCCCTCTTTTTATACACAATTCAATAAAGCAATCGCCCCAATCAACACACTTTACAATTAATCAAACAATTAATTAAACTTTAAATTTGATTCCTCCATTCAAAAACCATCAGTAGACATTTTAAAAGTATATAAATGTATATACACATTTTCCTATTCTTGTTAACCAAGCTAATAAAATTAATTTTCATTTATAAATACACTTTTTTAAAAAATCATTTGCTTGTTGAAATTACTTGTAAATGTAAACATTCTCCTAATGCATTTGTTAACCTTAAAAGAAACAGAAGAAACAAAGGGAACACATTCCCATTCAAATCTCTTCTGCCCTTAAGTGCAATAAACTACTTAGTGAAGTTATGCCATTGATTCCAGGGAAAACTGTGTTTAATAAAACCTGCCAATATGTTACCCTGTACTCCAAAAAGCAGGGCCAGTTACCTCCCCTCTCTTGTCTCCCCACCTTTTCCAACACACAAAAAGAAACTTCCTAAAATCTTTACATCCCATACAATATCTATACAGGGTGTTGTTTTTGTCCTGTCTCCTTATTGTGTACATATGCTGATATATTCTCTTTTTTAGTTTATTCTCCATTTTTCCTATGTAGTATGCACAACAAGACTGACACAGGGCTACATACACTACTTCTTTTGTATTGCAATTATAATTACCTGTTACTGAAATTGTTCTTTTGTAGCCTTCAATCACTATACTAGTTGTTTCATATATGTATCTGCACTTCCTACGTCTATTACGTTTCCTCATACATCCAAGTGATATCCTGTCTTTGTTCTTTTTCCTTTCAAATACACTTTTAATGTTAAATCCCCCTCTGAATACGATTTTTCTTTTGCCACTTACAGTCCAAATGCTCCAAAAACACATTTCCAGTTTTTTTCTATTATTCTCCTTACATCCTAACTATCCTGGTCATATGTTAATATACAACAGCAACTAGTACCATCTTCTGGTTTGTTTGACCGTACCAGGCTCTCTGGATTTTTCAATATAGGAAGGTAGCTCTCGTTTCTTCTATTTACTACATATTTTTCTTGAACCCCTAATACACTATTGGGGTACCCTCTTACTCTCAACATGTCCTTCAGTTCTTCTAACTGTTCTTGGAATTTTTTGTCATCTGTTGTCAATACAGATGTTCTAATCCTTTGGCCCTAAACCAAATTCCTTTTTGGCCAAAAGGGGTGATCACTTTCGAAATGTAGAAACCCATTTGAGTAAGTGGGCTTTCTATAAATACAGGATTCATAGCGTCTCTTCCCTCTGTTTTTATATAGGTAAATATCCAAGTAGTTAACCGCTTCATCCTCTATTTTACTAGTGAAGTTTAGAAAATTTGTAGAGGAATTAATGTATTCCAAAAATACATCAACCTCTTCTGGCTCACCTTCCCAGAGAATTAGAATGTCATCCAGGAATCTGTAATATCTATAGATGTTTTTCCTGAACCTGGAACTTAGTACACATTCAGTTTTCCATTGCCAAAGAATGATATTGACAAACACTGAGGCTACTGCTACCCCTTGAGTTTGTTTGAAATATTCTCCCTGGAACTAAACAAAGTTGTTTTTCAAAACTGATTCCATGAGGGTAGCTAGTACAGAAATTGTACCTTCTGAATATCTGTTTCCTTTCTTTAAGGCTTCCTGAAAGTAATCCATACCTTCATCATGTGGAATACTCAAAAAAAGGTCCTTGACATCTATACTTACAAATATTATTTTTTCTTTAAATTCATTTTCTGCCATACATTTTAATAGATGCCAAGAATCCTTTAACACATGTTTTTTTGTCCTCAAATAAACCCTTTAAGTGGAAATCCAGCATTTTTGCTAGGGGCTCTGTTTTACTCCCCCTTCCTGCCACTATTTGTCTCATTAGTGGATCCCCTAATGATGTACGAATTTTGGAGATCCCAAAAAAGGCAGGTATTACTGGATTATTCACTTCCAGGAATTTCATCTCATCTTCACTGAAACTATATTCTTGAGAGTTCCTCTAAGGTCGTGTCCAATCTTACATTAAAAATATTGATTTCATTCAGTGATGCTACACTAAAGTAGGAACTGTCTGTCAGATTCTACTTGTGTAGTCATGGTGACTCATTATGACTACATAACCCCCATATCTGGCCTCATTATTCGTAATTTATGGTTCCTCATTATTTCTGTTAGAACTTTTTGTTCCTCATTTGTTAAATTTTGCTCCCATTGTTTGGTTCTATTACCTTTTATACTTCTAAATTCTATCTCATTAAGTCTCTCAAATAAAGCCATGGGTGGTAACAAAGGGGGTTGTATGTACTCTTTCTTTTCAGCATAGCCTCTTTGTCTTCTTTCACTTCACCATTTTCAATTGTCAGTTTTAAGTTGATGGACCTTGCAAACATTTTTAGATCCGAAATTGTCCTGACCATTGGTTGTGTTTTTAGGAATGAAGCTAAACCCCTTTGTAAGTAATTCACCATAAGTGTCATTCAAAGAGATTCCACTATAGTTATAGATCTTAAGCCCCTTATATTCAAAGACAATGTCACGTTCTCTTTCCACACTCGTATACATGCTGTCCTCGTTATTGACAGTGTTGTTATACGTTTCTTCTATAAAGTTATTAAAACTTATATTTGTTGTTGAACTATCAGCTTCCAAACTATTCAATTCAAAAAGAAAAATACTTTCATCGGTCATGTTTAGGGCATTAATACAGTTTTTATTCTCCCTATATTCAATACCTTTTGACCCATCCATTACCATAATATTAGTATTAGCATTTTCTGTATTTAAACCAAAAACATTATTTTTTTCATTCATGCAATTATTATTTTAATTTAAGTTGTTGACATTTGGGTCATGCATTTCCAAAGCTTTCAAACTTCACTTCAAAAAGACCAATACTTTCATCAGTCATGTTCAGGGCTTTTACACAGTTTGTATTCTCTGTGTGTTCAATACCAGTAGGCTCATCCATTACTGTAATGTTGTTGTTAACATTTTCTACATTTAAACCAACACTATTACCTGTTGCTCTCATACAACGCATATTTTCATTAAAGTTGTTAACATTTAAATCATGTATTTCAAAAAGACCATGATTTACATCAACTGTCTCATTCATTGAATTCAGGACATTTTCAGAATTATTATTCCCTGAATGTCCAAAAGTACCTTTACCGTTTGGGTCAGTGTTGTTACTCATTTCACACACTCTACTATTATTTTCATTTAAATTATTGCTATAATTACTATTGGACACTTCTAATTCAAAAAGGACATTTTCAACAGCATTTTCATTAATTATGTTTAAAACCATAACAGGGTTTTTATTCCTTGAATGTCTGTTCTCATTAGTCTCAACAAGTGTCTGTAAATCAGGGCATTCACCCCATTTTTCGAGCCGGTTATTGTCTAAAAGTTCAAGAGACCTTACCGTTGGTAATATGGTTGTTGTGGCGGTCTTTCCCTCCTTCCATTCTGGCCCCCTTGTTGACCCCAATACCCTTTCCAGTTTTGAGTTTTGTTCCTGGGTGTCCAGGAACCATTTTTGTTTTTCAGGCGTGCAGATCTTCTTGGTAAGGGTGGAAAGTCCTGTTCTGAATCTAGCCTTTGTTCTCTAAATACTTCTGGGCCGTCAGTCTCATCTCCTACTTGCATTTCAGTGCCTTCCTCGTTTGTTTCTACAGACGATACCCTCGACCGGTTGCTTGGATATGCCCTTTTTTGTTCGTATTCCTCCTGGTCTCTAACTTTTTCTGTTTCTTCTTTTTGATTGTAGATTCATGCTGCTCTACTCATGGGAAAATACTGTTGTAAGTCCCTGTATTGGACTCATATAGCCCATGCGACATAATCTCCCTCTGCAAAACCATTAGTTCTTCTTTCAAAATATTTATACTTCTTTGGTTTTCCTTTAACAAAAGCCGTATGAGTTCCATACCAGTCCAGTCAAACAGCTCAAGCAACTCACGGTGAAGGACTGAACCACTTTCGATGTTGTTGGGGAACTTGCAGATCTTCAACCCCTTCGGTACCCTTCCATAATGAATGCATTCCTCAGAAAACAAATTATCTAATTGAAGCCCTCTAAGATTTTTCAGTGCTTTTTCCAGCTTATACACCTTTTGTTTAAAGCTGAAAATAGGGTCTTCATAGCTGGTTTTCTGGCTCCCATACCTATTCCAAGATGGTTGCTCCTGCCACACCTCTTTCACCAGCCTCGCATACACCATTCATGCTCGCACCTTTCTGTAACGCCCCAGAATAGGACGCCCTTGCTTCTTTTGGTTCCTCTTGTGAAAAACCATTGTTATGGACTCTCGTGCTAGTTCCAGTTGAATCATTAACTTCTCTAAGTCTACCAGAACACACTAAGTCCACTTTATTGTTGATTTGGATAATCATTTATTTATTTATTTAACATTTGTTGACCGGGAAAGTCCAACTAGGTTCCACAGAGCCTGTTTTCAGTGGAAGCTCTGGGAGAGATGCTCCAAACGCATGTCTTTAGAATGTGGGAGGAAACTGGAGTACCCGGAGGAAACCCACGCGAACGCAGGGAGAACATGCAAACTCCGCACAGAAGGCACCCCAGCTGAGAATCGAACCAGAGAACCTCTTGCTGTGAGGCGACAAAGTTAATCGCTGCACCACTGCGTCGCCCTCATCATAGCTAGCAGTTGCATTAAGCTTACATTGTCCTCAATACTCCCATTGTCAGATGCCACAGAACTACCCGTTTCCATTCTCCACCTCCTCTTACTTATAGATTCTATCTTCAGAGCCAAAATAAGTCCAAGGTGTCTCAATTCTTAATATATCAGTAAGTCAAGCTCCTTGTGCTAAACCTTACTCCAAAAGGCACAGTTAAAATAGGGAAATGACAGTACCAAAAAAGTTTTTTGCTTGTAGTTTCCCTCTTCAGAGCCAACTCCAGGTTAATCCAAGGTGTCACGGTTCTCAGTGAATCCAGCACCCTCTGCACAGATGTACACCAGAATAAACGATAAAGATTTTAGGAAGTTTCTTTTTAGTGTGTTGGAAAAGGTGGGGAGACAAGAGAGAGGAGGTAAGTGGCCCTGCTTTTTGGAGTACAGGGAAACATATTGGCAGGTTTTATTAAACGCAACAGTTTTCCCTGGAATCAATGACAGAAATTCACTAAGTAGTTTATTGCACTTAAGGGCAGAAGAGATTTGAATAGGAATGTGTTCCCTTTGTTTCTTCTGTTTCTTTTAAGGTTAACAAATGCATTAGGAGAATGTTTACATTTACAAGTAATTTCAACAAGCAAATGATTTAAAAAAAAATGTATTTATAAATGAAAATGAATTTTATTAACTTGGTTAACACGAATAGGAAAATGTGTATATACATTTATATACTTTTAAAATGTCTACTGATGGTTTTTAAATGGAGGAATCAAATTTCAAGTTTAATTAATTGTAAAGTGTGTTGATTGGGGCAATTGCTTTAATGAATTGTATATAAAAAGAGGGAAGAGGGTAAGGTGTGTGTGTATCTGATGAAGTTCCATTTTGGAGTGGGAATAAAGGGAACAAAAGCGCTAATAACCTAACCTCCCTGGAGTCTGTTTTTTGGAAGAGAGTAACAATGTTCAAGTATGCCATACAGGGCACTGTTCCTAAGAAAATGCAACACAATCTGATGCCTGATTAAAGACAGGTTCAAGAGTATTGCCTATTTTTTTTACTTCTTTTGTTACCGTTGTTATTATTGTTATAATTATTATTATTGATAAATCTTTTTACCACTTCTTGGAAGGCAGCCAACATGCGCTTTGTTATGGCAAGCACTTCAGTTTTTTATGTGCAGGGGTATCACAGCATATAGTTTAGTAGCTGCCATTTTATAGTTAAAACATGGTAAGAGCTGGTGATTAGTTTCTCTGTAAATGATACATCAAGTTATCAGAAGGTCTTGGCTGCACAGCAGGTGGTGGTTACATTTGTAAAAATACAGTTACCAGTTGTAAGTTGGTAAATGTCTTTATTTATTTATATATATATATATATATTTTTATAACGGGTCATACGAGACTCACCTCTGTTTAAACAGAGCAGAGGCTGTACCAGTGAATATGTATTACATTGTTCCTGCATGACACAAACACTGTGAACCTATAAACACTGTGTCATAGTCCAACCTCAAGCTTCACAAACAGTTCAACAAGACATGCTTGGAGCTTACCACTGTGACTTCACAAGAGAAAGTTTTGGAGTGAAACTGTCTTAATGCATATGCAGGTTTCTTTAATTTTACGTGACTAGCAAGGGCTTGTAGCGATTGTCCAGATTGTTACTCATTTAACTGGAGTTTTAATTTCCAGCTGCTTCCCACCTGTTGTATTTCTGTGTTAATCAAAAAATCCTTACCTTTCTTTTCCCTTCCTGGGGGAAACAGGTTTGTGACATTCTTCTTCAACAGAATCTTTTATCCATTGTTTTATAAAAATTCTGTAGAGCAATCAAATTTGCTAAGAGACAGTTCATTCTCATCTATATCTGAAGACAATCTTTGATATTTGCTTATCAATTATTTATCTGGTGGTCCTAGTATATTGTTAATTGTTATGTTAATTCAGTCTACAGCTGTGATATCCTGCAATTCTAACAACAGCACATTAACAGTCAGCTCTGCACCACTACGCAAGCAATCAAAATATATTTGTGATCAGAGCAATTGTCGGTGTACTTTATTGAAATGTCCATATTCTTTCTATCTCTTTCTTTCTTTTTCTTTTTTCTTTTGGGGGATAGGGGTGGGGTTATATATGGACCCAATGTTAACAAATGTAATGTCTTGCAGGAAGAGGTTTTTGATGCAAGATATACACAACGTATACTTATAGCAGCTGCTACTCTCAGGGATTTTTACACTTAAAATCTTTCTACTAGGTCAATAGCTAGAAGTCCAGGGATGAGAAATGCATGCACATTGCCTTCATGAGTCAAAAGGTTAAAAAAAACTGTAAAGTACACCAGAGAGCCTGTAGAACCTTTTTAATTTGGACAGCCAAGCATCCCCCAGAACCTGCAACTTATTTCAGCCTTTTCCTCCAGATTTATTGCAGTGTAACGTTGGACACACCCAGTGTGATGTCATGCATTTGGCCACACAGCCATTTGATCCACTGAATATGTGAAAAGACATCATCCCTAATATTGCATAAGTCTTCTGTCATGGTACTTTTGATGTGTTTCATGATGTGAGGTTTGCACGCTTCGTGATTACAAAGTAGTATAAAGAGAAATAAGAAGCAGTGTTTAAATAAATTTACCACTAATCTTTTTACAGATGTACAGAGATAATCCTTGGGAGGAGGAGGAGTAGTAATGTCCTGTCATGCCTTTTTTGTGCATGCAATGAAGGTCTGTTGTTGTGAAATAATGTGGAGCCAAAAGAGAACAGTATATCAGTGCCTGCTGTGTATGGGCTCAGCTACTACTGCTCCAGTCGTTAGACAGCAGGAGCAAAGGGGAAAAAATATGTGCTCATTTCAGCTATGCACCTATATTTGTTTTAACCTGAGACTTGGCCTGATTGGACTATGGTACATGTTTTATCTCTCATAGTGTGTCCCCTCACTTAATAGCAAACTCAGTCTGTGAGTGAACAGACAAGTTTGTGGTGATGTAAAAGCAACAAATGAGTACAGTAGTTTTCTAGCATGTATTACAGTGTCACCTTGAACAGGATTAGTCTGTATAAGTAGGTGGGTTTGAGGGATGGACAGGATCTTGTCCCCGTGCAGAAAATACTTGATGTGAAGTTTTTCAATCTCGCCTTCATTCTTATACATGGGTTCGTCGACCGCTTTCACTAGCTGAAGATCTTAGAGTAGCTCGAGCCCAAGTCCCTGTCCCATGATGCTCTCTCTGTCCTACCTCAGATGTAGTTTGCTGCTGCAACAGATCAGAGATCGTTAGAGAGCTCGGGCCAGTATTTTTCATCTTTTTTTCATTATTCTAGCTTTATAGCAAAGTTTTTGCAGTTTTCTTGATAGACTGTTTTTTGGGCTGCTAGCCTTTGTTTTAGTTCAGCCTTTTGTTCTGCTTGATGAGTTTTTCATCCTTTAAGAGTGGCTGGTCTTAGGCCTTTGGCCTTTCCTTAGTTGTTTAAACAAAGAGTTCCCTATCCTGTTTACACTTTATATTTAGTGTGTTTATATAAATAGTTTTGTAAAGTTAAGATTTATAGTTAGCATTACAGTGTTATTATAGTTATTGTAGGGTTTGCTGTCTGTGTGTGTGCTATAGTTATTTAGTGTGCTTAAATAATTGTGTTGGATTGTTCTGATTGGTGCATACCGTTGTTCTGGTTATTATGGCTGATCTGAGAGAAAAACAGAAGTCAGGCTTTAAAAAGTGCCCAAAATATGGGCAGAAAATCTCTACTACTGACTCCCATGTCAGTTGTGTTTATTGCTTGGGGCCAGTTCATCTCCACTTTTAGTAGCAGGGTGTTGCTGGAGCGAAGAAGAAAGCTGCTGGATAGAGGCTTGCTGAAGCCAGATTTTCAGGAGTCCTTGGACAATGCTGACCAGACTTCCAAGTTGTTGAAGTCCTCCAAAACTTCCTCGAAGCCCAAGTCATCGGCTCCGAGCCTTGCTGTGAAGGTGCGGTCGCCGGCTCCTCAGTCTTCTGAGCCATGCACCAAGTGTTTTGGAGCTGGTCTCCAAGACCTTAAGGTCACCCATTCTACTATCGGTGACTTCTTCGGTTCCTTCGACTCGTTCTTCGAGAACCCTCTCCGATGTGAATGTGGACCGTGTGGTGCCGAGGCTTCTCGAGAACCTGGCACTGGCCAAATTATTATCGGCTTCGACCCAACCAGTTTCGCAGCCAAAGACCATCGTACCTACTGTGACTACTCCTCCATGGAGCCAGGGGAGGGGGATCTGATGATTGTGGAGCCTCTGGAGCTGAGGTCTGTTCCAGTGCTATCGGCTCCATCAGCCCTGACTTCTTCGGTGCCATTTGAAGAGTCTGTGAGCCGACACTCTCGAGTCGGCTCCAGGGATGGAGAGTCGAACCGATGTGTAGGTTCCGACCCTTCCTCTCGGACCATCTGCGCGGATGAGCTTGGGTCCTTCCTCTGGGTCGGAGCCCACTGTCTCGGCGCCGGGGAGGTTGCTGTCTTTTTCAGAACTGGCGGCTTCTTCAGCCGGAGCAGTGGAGCCTTCAGTGCTATGAGGAGGGTTATGTCTTCCAAGACACACATGTCATCAGGTCCATCCTCCTCCTCCCCTAAAGTGCTGCTTTCTGCCTCTACATCGCAGGTCCCTGTGAAGCGTTGAGACCCAGAGCTTCAGGTAACCCCATTAGGTGATCCATGTTGTACTGAGACCTCACCAGAAGCCTCCACTGATGAGGTTTCCAGGAAGAAACTTTGCAAGAGAGGCATTTAGATTCCCCGCAGGAGTCTCTTACATCAGACACCGACTTAGAGGCATCAGAAGGGTCCCCCCATGGTGCCTCTTGGAAAATATCTCCTTTGCTGATATCCTTGAGGTCCTTAAGCAGAGGCCTTAGCCCTACTGAGGATGAGTCGGTGCTCCTGAAGGTCTTTGGGTCTCAACCTTCCACCGCCTGGGATGAACTAATGGAATTGGTGGTTCGAAGGGCATGGGCGTCTCTTGATACTATGGAACCTGTCCCTCGGAAGCCCAACAAGTTTATTACGTTCCCCCAAGATAAGATGTTCCTCACTAAGAGAGTGCCGGTTGATGCCATGGTGGTGGCGGCGGCCACCAAGAAAGAAACATCTGAAACCTCTTCTACTGTCCATCCTCCTAATAGAGATTCCAGGACTATGGACAGGTACAGGAAATGCATCTTTGGTTCTGTGACTTTTGCTCAACTACTTGACTCATTTTACCCATCTTCAAAGAGATCTCCTAAAAGAGCTTGGAGATACTCTGCATTGTAGTACAGATGGAGGTGTCTCTAAGAAGGTGACAGCCCAGCTTAATACCCTTAATTCCATAGTTAACTCGTCCATGTGGCTCATTTCCTATGCAGCTGATGGTTCGAGTCAGGCAACGGGTTCAGAAGTAGCTGTTCGGAGACATTCTTGGATGTGCTTATGCTCCTTTGCAGAAGCCTTCAAGTCTTCTTTCATTTACACCTCATTTGATGGCTCATCTCTTTTTGGGCCCAAAGTCAAGGAGACTCTCACTAGGTGTGAGCAAGATGGAAAGACTCTATCTGCCATAGGAGTCCGTTTTTCCACCCCTACTAGACCATACCCCAAAAGGCAAAAAGGTGGAAAAATGTGGTTCCAGAAGTCCCAAGGAGCTTTCCAGAACAGACATAGTGAACCCCCCTCCAGGGGCAGAGGAGAGGGTAATAATGGAAGATGCCGCCCCGATGGCAGAGGGGGTCCGCAGAACCAGGGCGACAGGGATTAGTTCTTTGGTAAGCCCTACCAGTGCTTCTGAGAGAAGGCCCGACTGTCCTACTCTGGAGGCAGTCGGGGTTCGCTTGTCTTTGTATCCGGATGCCTGGCTAGGAATTACAAATGATTTTTGGGTACAAAGCATTGTTACCAGAGGTTACATCATTCCATTCTCAGAAACCCCACCTGTTCGAAAGAAAATCCCAGATGTTCCACCCAGTCGCAGGGATCAAGCAGCTATAAAAATCCAGAGGCTGCAGGAAAAGAGTCATCTAGCCAGTCCCAGCAGACCAGATAGGGTCTGTAACTTACTCCAGATTCTTTTTAGTTCCAAAGAAAACAGGGGACTGGAGGCCCATCTTGGACCTCAGCAGACTCAACACATTCGTAAAGAAGGAGAAGTTCTGGATGGTCATGCTTCAATCAATTCTTCCGTTCCTAGGAACAGGCAATTGGATGTGCTCTATAAATCTCAAGGATGTGTACTGTCATATCAAAATGGCCAGACCATCCAGAGATCACTTGCATTTCTGGCTGGGAGCCAGTCACTACCAATTCTGAGCACTGCCCTTTAGCCTCACAACATCCCCCAGAGTGTTTACCAAATGCATGGCAGTGGTTATGGCTCACCTGAGGCATCTAGGATTCCAAGTGTTTCCATATCTGGATGACTGGCTGCTTACTGCTGCCTCCAGGCATAAACTAATTCTGTCCAGGGATCACACTCTCAATCTCTGCTCTCTGTTAGGGATAACTATAAATGTTGACAAGTCTGCATTGTCACCGTCGCAGTGTATCTCCTTTATCGGAGCAGAATTAGACACCACCAACGCCACGGTAAAATTGTCACTAGACAGAATAGCCACTCTTCGAAACCAGGTATCAGACATTTTGCAGAGAAAAAAAGTACCAGCCTCTCAAGTGTTGAAACTACTAGGTACCATGGCAGCTACACTCATAGCAGTTCCTCTGGGGCATATGCACATGAGGATACTTCAATGGTTACTCTTCACTCAGTGGTCTTACCAGCAATTTCCAATGTCATTCTTGATAATGATTACAGACTCTTGCAAGAAGGATCTTCGTTGGTGGTTGACAAGCCACTGGGTAACAGTAGGTCGACCATTTGTTTCTCCCCTGCTGTCAGCCACTGTGACCACGGACACTTCTCTGATGGGATGGGGGGGTTTCAGGGAAGACCAGCCCAAGGCTCCTGGTCAGAAACAGAGTCACAGTTGCACATCAGTGTACTGGAGCTGAGAGCTGTACTTTTGGCAATGCAGCACTTCCACGACTCTCTTCCTCTAGGAACGATTGTGATCCAGACAGACAACATGTCTGTGGTCTGGTACAATAACAAGCAAGGGGAGCCAAGTTTTGCTCCTTATATTGAGAGGCCATGAGATTTGGCAGTGGGCGGTATCCACCGGGTGTTTTCTGATAGCAACGCATATCACAGGGAAATCCAGCATGATCTCAGACAAACTGAGCAGAGCCATTCTGTTACCGCACGAGTGGTCTCTCAAAGATGTGGTCGCGGAGATGATTTTTCCACAGATAGGGCCAGCCTTGCTGCGACCTTTTTACATCTCCTATGAATGCCAAATTCAGAAGCTACTTTGCCCTGAATCCCACACCAGGGGACAGCCCAAAGGACTCGCTTGTACACGATTAACCCCCGGGACTCCTATATGCCTTTCCACCAACTCCCCTGATTCCCAAATTCTTACAGAAAGCCAATGCCCTGGGAAGGACTGTAATCTTAGTAGCCCCTTTTTGGCCTCGATAGATTTGGTTTCCCTTCCTTCGACTCTATGAACTGGAGGAACCATAGATTCTGGACCCAGTTCCAGATCTACTAACACATTCATCAGGGGCCCATCATCCCTCTCTTCATTCCCTCAGACTGACAACTTGGCTGCTTCGATTCCCAACCTAGCCAGGTCACACGACTTTTCCTCGGAGGTACAGCATATTATTGTATCTTCTCATAAAGCTTCCTCTAGAAAGTTGCATGCCAGCAAATGGAAGCGATTTGCTTTTTGGGCCTCTCAGAATAATATTGATCCTTACTTTACCCCAATTGCTAGTATTCTGGAATTTCTGTCTAAGCTTTTCATGAAGGTGCTGCAGCTGCCACTATAAGAGTTCAATTGGCGGCAATTTCGAATTTCCACCTTGGATCTTAAGGTTCTAACCTAATATCTCACAGACTATGTAGGGCCTTCTTAAAGGGTACCATTCATCTTAGGCTGCCTGTTAGACAACCTTTTACTCCCTGGAATCTAAATTTTGTGCTTTCACGGATTATTCTCCCTCCCTTTGAGCCTGTGTCATCCTGTCATTTAAAATTCCTTTCTTGGAAAACAATTTTCTTGGTAGCCATCACCTCAGCATGTAGAGTGTCCGAGCTTCAAGCTCTATCTATCAAACCCCCATATTTGGTATTTCACCCTGGCAGAGTGTCACTGAGGACTAATCCTTCCTTCCTTCCTTCCAAAGGGGTGTTCCGAGACTAACCTGAATCAAACTATCAAACTTCCAACCTTTTTCAATAACCATTCTAACAAGTTGGAGTATATGTTGCATAAGCTTGATGTTCACAGACAATTGAGATTCTATCTGGACAGAATAAAGGAATTTAGGAAATCTGAACAACTTTTTGTTTCTCATGCTGACACTAAAAAAGGGCTACCAGTGTCTAAAGTTACCCTTTCCAAGTAGTTAACTGACTGCATTAAATTTACATACTCCTCATCAAACCAACCATTAGAGCATGGCGTGAAAGCACATTCCACTAGGGCTGTTTCCACTTCTGCTTATGCGGCTCGATTGCCTTTGGACACTATATGTGCAGCTGCCACTTGGTTTAAGCCACATACCTTTATCACTCATTACAAAGTGGACAGGGCCTCCAGGGACAGGGCTTCCTTTGGTTCCACTGTCCTCAGGAATATACTCCCGTGAGCCATGCAGGATTAGAGTGCTTGGGACGCTACTCATGTGTAAGAATGAACGGCGAGATTGAACAACTTCACATAAAGAATTATGTACTTACCGTAATGTTCCATGTGAGTTGTTCATCTTGCCTTCATTCTTAATTCCCACCCGACTTCCCCCTCCAGGATCTTGAAGAATGAGTAAGATGTGTGGTCTGGTGGGTCTTATGTGACCTCTTACTCCGGCTGGAGTACCTGTTATGTGTTATATCTGTTACACGCTGGGTTCAGCAAACTAGATCTGAGGTAGGACAGAAAGCATCATGGGATAGGGACTTGGCCTCGAGCTACTCTAAGATCTTCAGCTAGTGAAAGCAGCTGACTTGGAGCCGATGGATCGGTTCCGAACCCATGTGTAAGAATGAAGGCGAGATGAACAACTCACATGGAATGTTATGGTAAGTACATAACTTTTTTTTACTGGTAACTTTTGTCTGTTAGCAGTTACAACCAATTGCCTCTGTCTGGGTAGAGTTCCAACCACTATTCTGTGAACTATATGAAGGGGAACCAGAAGGTAGTGACTGATTTTAAAATAAATGTTATTGCTGCACTCAATCAAGCAGGTGGGTAATTGCATTAGCAATCACCACTAGGAGGACAAGTACCTGCAGTGTTAGTGCCAGATGGAGCACGGTGGCTCATGGAAGAAACTGGAGATAAATTCTAAAACCTGAGATGCCAATGTCAGTATTTACACGTAGGTGAAGGAAGCTTTTGTAACCTTCGCTGTCTGCAGTAGCAGATATACATAGCTGTACCTGTAAGGCAGGGATCTGATACAGTGAACTGACAACTGTGGAAGCAGACATGGCCTCCTTACCATTCTGAACATTCCCACTCTGAGACAGAGGTAATTAGCAGCTTCAGTGTAACAAGAACAACCCCCCCCCCTCCTTAGCATTAACTGTTTAGTGTGTGTGTTTTAATCACTTACACACAACAACCCCCTGTACTGTGAATTAGGTTTCAGATAGGCTTCTGTCTGTGTAATAGATATAAGTAAGGTTGGTGCTCAGTCTAGCTGTAGTAATAGCAACGCGTAACACAGAGCCATTATGCTGGAGCAGTACTAAAGAAGAAGGGTTTCAAAATTGATATGGTTCTATTAAAGTTTAAGAGCAGCATTATTTGTAATGATGCTGGTGATTCAAATTCAGCACCAGTGCAAGTATTGACCAGCATAAACTGTTTAACTTGTGTTGCAATACAGAAATATGACATACCATAAGTTACAAAAGCAAAAAAAAGATAATAATAACATAAAGTGGCCAGATATTGTCTCACTGAGTTTGACAGTGTACAAGTGAAAGTACTGTTGCAATAAAATATGCATTTTGCTAAGGTTCTCCCTTGTATTAATCTAGGCACAATGGCAGACAGTCTACCTCAGGAAAAACATTCACAAGTTTAAGACGCTAGTTAAGAAAAGAGTGGCTTCTTTAGCTGGATTTACTGTTAAGTCAGGGGCTATGCCATGGAAAATAAAACAAAATGCTCCTTCCTTTATGCAGATTGTCATTCTAGCTTCCTTCTCTTAATTAATTGCATACAATTTCCGGTTTTCTTCCTAGCACAGGATAAAAGAGGGGAAAGAACCTTATACTTTGGAGGTTCAGACACAGCTTGGATATTACTTGAAAATAGCCAAGGTTAGTAGATAATCTAACCACCTGTTTATGCCTTTCACGAAGAACAAAATAAGGTCTCCCTGTAACTAAACTGACTTTATGAAAGCAGCCTGTCCTGTTTCTGTTTACTGTTAAGTCTTAACTGTCAGGCACTATCAAGATGCTGAGATGGATGTGTTCTATCTGTCTCTCTATCTATATATTTATTTTTGCATATTTTAAGTTCAGCCGATGAAATATGAGGGAAGCTGCAACCTGTTCATCAGCCAATGTATTTACCAAATACCAAATATAAATGGACAAGTAGAATGATGTAACATATTTTGATAGGTCAGTACTTCAGAAAATGTTGTTATAGCCATAGTTGCCCTCTTCACTGGTATATTTCTACAAATTACTAAGTAGTCTGACCATTTTATAGTAGTATTATAAGAACACTGTATAGGTGTGTACAGTCTCGAAAAATAATACTGTTATGTGGGATATTCGCCATACCAATAAGTATTCAAGGAAGAGCGGTAAAAGCGTATGTATTTATATTGTTCTTCTGTGCTCCTTCAAGGATATATATTCTTAGGCAGTTGTTTTTGTAATAGCATGCTGACTACATCTTCCGTAGCATGCTGACTAGATCTTCCGTATATTTATGGCATGCTTGAAGTGCTCTATTTGTCAAGTTAATATACTAGATGTCTAACAAGAATCAGTTTTAGTAGAATTAAAGCTGACATTTCACTGTTAAATCCAGATGAATAGCAGTGGTTGGCATTACACCATTGCTATGAATCTTTATGGGACAATCAAGTCAGATCATTACTGAATTACTAATATTGCTGACTAGAACAGAATTGTATTTTTTTTAATAAATTTACTGCCTCTTCAGAGTTGATGTCATAGGTTTGGGGAGGGGGTCATCACTATTTTTTATTTTATTTTATTTTACATTTGTTGACCGGGCTAGTACAACTGGATATATGTCCATTTTCAGTAGAGACCCGGGGAGAAAAGCTCCAACAAAAAAACACACTGTCATTTATAATATGTGACATTTACAAATGCAGCTAAATTTACAGATAATTATCCCATTCATTACATTTTGTAGCATTACTGTAAACAGAATCATGGTACATTTCAGCTGTAGATAGACATTCAAATATTTAGCTAATAAAATTTAAATATAAGAGAATACTCTCTTTGTAGTTAACAGAGAAAGTAGCTAGCTTATACACTCTCTTAGCAGTTAACAGAAAAGTAACTAGTTTATATAGGTATGGTGATTAGTAGCCTTAGAAAATTGAGGTAGTTAGTCAGGGTTAGAACAAGGGCATAGCCACTGTGATTTAAGGTATGGCTTCAATTTGCTTTTAAATAATGTTGTAGAGGTAATGGTGGTTAGGTCTTTTAGGAGGGAGTTCCAGGTTTTGCCCACAGTATTAGCGAACAAGGAGTCACCAGCCAAATTGTTAGCTTTTACCTATTTGTATAAGTAGTTTATTTGATGAGCATAGGGTCTTGATATTGTTATAGGGGGTGATTAGGTTTGTAAGTATTGGTGTGTTAGTAGGTTGACACAGGGTCTTGTGGGCAACTGTTAATTGGTTAAATAGTATTATATTTCGCAATTCTAGCCATCCTAGCTGTTTAACATTATCACAATGATGGGCTCTGAAGGCAGACCCAGTTGCAAATCTGGCAATATTATTGTAGGAGATTGCTAGCTTGTTGAGGTTGTTTTTACATAGTTTCGTATATATAGGCGAGGCGTAGAGAAGGGTAAAGATTAAGTGGGTACGGGCAGTGGTGGTCCTGGCTAGTGGAGTCAAAAAGCATTTAATCCTGTATTTGGATCCTAATTGTTTGTTGACTGTTTTTATAGTACTGTTAATATGGGAATCAAAGGTGAGGTTGTCAATTAGAACCCCAAGAAGTTTAGTAGTAGAATCAGGAGATATGATGGTACCATTGCTTGATGTCACAGTAAAATTAAATGGGGAGATCCTACGGGTGGGAGTAAATAATAGCAGTTTTGTTTTTTTGGGATTCAGGATGAGGCATCGATGTAGAGGCCATTTCTCGACTGTGTTAAACACATTTTGGGTTAGGGACTGTAGGTCAGATGGTGAGGTGGCAGAGCATATTAACGTGGAATCATCTTCGTATTGGATACAAGTAGCTTGAGGTATAACAGAATATATGTCATTTATAAAAATAGAGAATAGGAGAGGGTCTAATATGGAGCCTTGAGGGACACCAAGGGCAATTGGGAGGTGGGAGGATAAGTTGTTCTCCGTAGGACAGCCTGCTGGCTGTTGTCTAAGTATGATTGGAACCATTGAATAGCCAGTGTGTCTAGAGACAGGTTTTTCAGTATATTAATGAGGAAGTGGTGGTTAACTATATCGAAGGCTTTCGAAAGATTAATGAAGAGGGCTGAGGATAGTGTCATTGTTGCGATACTTGTTAATACAGTCAGTGAAAGATAAAAGAGCAGAGGTGGTGCTATGAAATGGTCTAAAACATTGTTGGCAGTTTGCTAGTAAGTTGTTTTCTATTAGGTGGTTTAACAGCTGCTTATGAATGCATTTCTCCATGATATTTGCCAGTGGAGATAATATGGCTATATGTCTATAGTTTGATAATTTGTTGGAGTTACCACCGTTATGCAAGGGGGTAATGTGTGAAATTTTTCTAGATTAATGGGATAGTTCCTTCAGTAATAGTTCTATTAATAAGGATGGAGATTGGGTAGGCTATGGCTTTTGCAGCATTTTGCAGGTATTCAGCAGTTAATAGGTCTGCAGAGAGGGTGGTAGGTTTAAGCTTATGTAAAAGGGTACAGACAGGGGATGTAGTAACAGGTTGAAAGTGAAATGATGGGGGTGCATTAGTGATGGAGGTGGTTGATGATGATGTGTCAGGGGATAGCTGATTGGCAAGAGATTGAATGGTCTCTGTGAAAAAAGTGTTAAAGGTATTGGCTATTTGCTTGGGATTATCGTGATCAGAGCCTAAAGGGATGGGTGTGACTGAACGACTTTGGTGTAAGAGTTTATTGATGCCTGACCAGAATTTTTGAGGTTTATTTTGGTGGATTTGTTGGAGCTCAAAGTAAAAATTTTGTTTGTCTAACAATATGGCTTTTTTTGTTTAATTTCTAAGCTGTCTAAGCTTTAATTGATCTACAGGGTTTTTAGTAGAACACCAGTTTGCCCACTATATTGCTATAGAAGTTGGGTAGAGGAATTTGTGTTATGCAAATTACAGTGGACATGAAGAGAGATGTGACATCCCTTACTCAAAGTAGAATATACCTCATGCATATCAAAAGCATGAGGGGTTTTCTCTAACCCCCAACTTCACTGCTAATGCTAAACAGTGTATACATACCTACAGCACCACCCTCCAGTTTCTTCTGCAAGGTTCTTAAAACAATCCTTACATAATGAAAGAGTCCATCTGTTACACATTTCTACAAGTTCCACTGTCACAGATTTGCTCTTCTGGTAGGTCCTCAAACCACTGTACTTACCTAGTTTTTAAAAATTATTGAATTCTGACTCTCTCTCCTGAAAAAAAGACATTGTTGATTCTCACATTTTAGTTGTCGATAAAAAGAAATAGAAACTAAAATACAAAAAAATTAACTCCTATTCATTTGATCACCCAGTATTGTGGATTTGTCTTCCCATCTGTCAGTAGTGTAATCTTATTTTTAAGTAAAAAAACTCCAGCTATACTTGTCGCATATCGTCTACTCAGAGGCGATCTCTGCTTAACATACAAGGCCATGACAAACCCAGAGCTGCTGGACATGCTACACTTAACAAAATCCCAATCCCTCAGAGCCACACATTCCAGGGATCTAAACCTTGTCATCACAGTAAACAAAACATGCTGGAGGGACAGGTTCCTGACTCAGAGACTCCCCAGACTCTGGAATAGACTGCCCATACATGTCAAGCAGAGTGCCTCTTTGGCCCTCTTCAAAAGGAACCTTGACGATTGGATGGGAGAAAGGAAATTCACCCCGGGGATCACATCAGTCGCCCTGCTAGACAGGGGTCCAGGGAAGTAAATAGTGCGGGAAGAAATAGCCAGGGAATTGTTATGGCTAGGCTTGTATAGGCCCTAGGGCTGATAGCCTAGTACCAACCTATGAACATTTCATTATATTATTTCATAACTCCACTGGTGGGATGTTTTGAATTATAGAATTAAATGGTAAGTCACATTTCACAATGTGCAAACTGCTGATCTTTTGCACAGTTAATAGATACCTAAAGCTAACCACTGTGTGCCAGAACCTTGCTTATAAGAGCTGCTGTGCTTTTTTAGGATCAGCAGCAAAATAAAATATCCTGAGTTTCCTGTAAGTGATCTTGTGGGAGTTGACTAATATTTCTGCAGTCTAACAGTGACAGACTCAGTGCAACAATCTTTGCCTTTTCATCTGTGGTTCTTTATTCCTGGTGATGCACAAATGAGTAAGGTCTAAATATTTTTCCTTAAAAGGCTGTTGTGAAATCCTGTGATTTTAGATGCATATGTGTTTTGCTTTGTGTGTAAAAAATGAAGAAAACATCTTTCAAATGGAAAACATTAATGACACTTTCTTAATGCATTTCCCTCAGATCTTATTCCATAATGACACCTCTTTCTGGGTCCATAATGGCTATAGTAGTCATTAGAATAGCCTTTAAATCTTGAATGAATAAAAAGCCAGTTTTAATAACATAAGTAGGTAAATGCTTATTTTGTATAATTTTAGAATTTCTAAAGTTCGATTTTTTCTTGTCCATAAAAGACATTTAGAATAGCTAGAAATGAATCTAAGTAATGTAGATTGTTTTCACATCATTTAGCTTTAGCTCTGAAAATCCAAGCCTGTGTTGAAGAAAGAAAAGATCCATAATTACATATTATCATAAGTTCGTACTTGTGTTTCATTGCTTTTTTGGTGTTATAGATAACTGATGCATGTAATACATTTCATAATGTCACTGGCCCTATTAAAATACACTCTTTTAAGAACTGCACCTCAAGCACTGTGCCTATTATTGTAAAACTTACAGTGTAATATATATCTATATTTATATATCTATGTGTGTGTGTGTGTGTGTGTGTGTGTGTGTATATATATATATATATGTGTGTGTGTGTAACTTAGGATATTTAAATGGCTATAGAGACTAACCCACATGGTTCTCAGTATACTGCTTCAGATGTTCTGGGTAAAAGTAAAACACTGCATATCAAGGTCATTTGTTCATTCATTGATTCATCTTCCAGTGCCTGTTTTATACAAGTGAGTGTCAAAGGGAGCAGGAGCCTGTCCCAGCACTCAAGAGGTATTAAGACAGAGAACTAATCCTGAATGGAGAATACAGTTGTGTAAGTAAACTTACCACAACAGTACTTGTTCTTATGATCACAGCTGTGGTAGCCTTAACTATATAGGTAGGTTTCCGTAGCTTCGATAAATACAGAGGAGGGAGGATGAAGGGTCCATAGAACCACTGGAGGCCTGTTCTGGACCTAGAAAGGAGTCTAATTTTTACTGCTTTGAGGGCCATGTTGCTGCTTCTAGGGTACTTCTACAGTCCAACCCTCTGAAAGCCACAGATGAAGCCAAGGACCAGGGATAATGAGCCTTGACCCTGTCTGGAAAAGTTTTGTTGTGGTGGGAGTACCAAAAAAGTAATAGCATCAGGCAATCATGTGGAAATAGTCTATTTTGATGCTAATTGTCCTTTTTTTTTCTTTCCTTCCCAACTGATCAGACTTTCTGAAAGATTTAGTTTTGTCAGGATAGTATTTTGAGTTGTTTGTGGAAATCCAAGGTATGAAGTTTCCTTTTTCTGTCATTTTCATGTTCTGCAAAGAAGACTTGGAGATGGATAGCTTAGCTTAAAATAAACTTGGGTACCACCTTAGGCGTAACATTTTTTTTTACATTTGCTTACCACGAGTGTCTGACTGGGCCAGGACAATGTTTTCAGCAGAGGCCTAGGGAAAAAAGCTAAAAGACACTACATCTGTAACATAACCAGTACAACACAATAGCACATAAGTCATTGCATATAGCATCATAACTCAGTAACCAGTCATATATACAAAAAATGCAAGACTTTATACTTTTAGCAGTCAACCAGAGACATATATGAATTCAATTAGAATATAATAAAAGGTGATATAAGAAACATATAAGATATAACATATAAGAAAAACATATAAGAAGCATTAGTTGTCAAAGAACCCCCATCTCTGTGAAAAATGAGATAAGGATGACTCAGCATAAGAGCTTAAAACTCAGATACTCTTCTTGCAACAGTCAGAGCAATCAGTAAAACTGTTTTCCATGCCAAGAACCTCAAGTCACCCTGATGATCTGCTTCAAATGGAGTAAGAAATAGTTTTTCTAACACAAAAATTAAGATCCAAGGAGGAGCCAGCTGTATTCTACGAGACCTATTATGTAAAACCCCTTTCAAAAACATTTTCACATGAGACTGCATTAAAAGAGGGGTATCCATGGGCATACATACTGAACTGGCCGACAAATGAACCTTGCTTGGGGAGTAAAGAGGTCACGTTGTAGCAACTGACACAAGTAATGTAAAACCAGAGAAACACTGGCCCTGAATGGATGCTAGTTCTTTTGTAGGCACCAACTAGAAAACCTTTTCCATTTGCTAATATGTGATTTTTCTAGTAGCAGGTACAGCTTGGGCTACTGCAGCAGTAATCAATAAGAAAAGCGTCTCCAGTCCATCTTAGAACAAGGGCACTTACCAGTGCAACACACGCACTTAAAGGTAATTTGAAAGATCTTCATTTCATCTGTAGAAAATTTCTGAGATGTGTGAAGACATTTAAACACTTGATAAAAGCCTGTACACTCCCTCCTCAAAAGGCTCCATAGCTGAGAAATGAGTGGTTTATTTATGTACAGTAATAATGAAAGAACAGGGTGTAGCAAGTTATTTCAACAGTAGCTGGATACTATTTTATGTTTGGAAAGTAAATAATTCAGATGCATTACTGTAAAGAACACTCTTTATAAAGAAGCTATAGAAGGGCAGATAAACCATATAGTCTGTACATGGTAAAACAAAAGTCATATTAGGCTTCATAAGGCAATGGACGAATCAAGTAGCAATTTAATTGCAATATTAAATAAAAGGATGGGAGTTAGATGTATCATGAGTGTTTATCTGTTAAATATTAGCCTGTATCTCTAAAACACCTGCACAAAATATTATCAAGGTGGTTTACAGAGCTTGTCTGAAGATAGATATGAAAAGGAGGTGTCTGATGTTGAGGAGAATGGAACTCTAGACAGCTGGACCCAATCCTAATTTGTGAAAGGACCTTTAATATGTGTAGAATGTCAACATAAATTTATGGAAAGATACAGAGGCTGGTTGCTACATTTATAATATTGATCGATATGAGAAGATTCTTGATTTATGACCAGCTAAGGGCAGAATTTAGGTTAACTAAACTGTTGAATATTTGGTAGTTGGAAGTATATCTGTGAAATGTAGTAGGAGGCAGTCGTGGAATCTTGATCTGGAGGTTTATGAATGTATGAATTTTGTTATTTGTAACAATGACGTATCGTGTGAGGTTTTTTTAATATTATCAAAACTTTTATATACATGAGCAAATACAATACCATAACAAAATAAATATCTGTCTACTCAAGTGTCTGCAGCAATTATTGCTGCAAACTTTTATTAAACACACCTAAACTGATCATTGAATGTAGATTAATATTTATAGGTTCATAGGTGGGTACTAGGCTATCGGCCCAAGGGCATACGTAAGCCTAGCTAGCAAGGTACCATAGCTTATGCCACCCAAGAAAGTTATTTTCCTGTGCCACTGTCCAGCAGAGAGACAGAAGTGATCCCTGAGGTGTATTTCCTATTTCCCATCCACTCATAAAGATTTTTCTTGAAGAGTGCTGATGAAGAACTTTGCTTGACATAGATGGGTAGCTTGTTCCAGAGTATAGGAAGTGTCCGTGACAGGAATCTATCCCTCCAGCATGTCCTGTTTATTATGGTGACAAGGTTTAGGTCCCTAGAGCATGTAGCTTGAAGGGATTGGGATTTCTTTAGGTGTAGCATGTCCAACAGCTCTGGGTTGGACATAGCTTTATATGTTAGGCAGAGATCAGCTCGGAGTAGGCGATATGCTATGGAGTAAAGCTGGAGTTTTTTGAGGCGGTCAGTGTAGGGCATTTGTTTGAGGCCAGTAATCCTCTTTGTGAGGTACTTCTGTGGCCTTTCCAGCTGCTGCAGATGTCTTGTGAGGTACATTTCTCTATCAATGAGTTAAATTTTATCCAGTAATTATGTTTTCTGTTTACTTAATTTTTTCATCTTAATAGTAGACATTTTTTATGGCAAACAACAGTGTCAGTATTTATAAATTCTGCAAATGAAGATATAGACTCAATTTTCCAGTTCTTTGTAGTCATTTTTCTGGCAATTGTTAATATACTCCAGAGAGGTGGGAGCTAGGACTTGGGTAAACATTTGAGAATTGGAGCATTAAACAACACCAAAGTTTAGCGAACATAAACTTATGAAAACATATTGCTTGCAGGAAACATTGATTTATTTCCTATAAAAGTTGCAGAACTTTGCAGTCATAACCCATATGCTGCCAATCTGCTTTGATTAAGGATTTACACCTCCAACAACCAATACTTTCCTTTTGTGTAAATTTTTAATTACACATGGACTAATACGTGATCTGTGTAGAAATGTACAAGAAAATATGGTCCAAAATAAAGACAGTGTATTTTTTTTTGTGGATATTAAAATATTTTTTATCAGTTAATATACTTAAAGCTGAGCTGCTTATTTAGAGTTCATAATCCAATTAGTTATCTTTGATACAAAATTTATAGTTCCTAATTAGTCATATTTTTGGAGTTTTCATGGACTAATAGTCTGTGAATATTTAATTTAGTAGTTAAGATGTTCATAAAAATGGACAGTACTGATTCAAACACAAGAATGTTTTGACTGAGTTACTTGTGTTTATTTGTGTGTGTGTGAGTGTGTGTGTGTACGTGCAAAGACAGTGTTTAGAAATCTTGGCAAGACGCAGGGTTATTAATAAGGTCCATATTGTGTAATGAAGGGAGAGAGGCACATTTGTATCTAGTACTGAAGACCGCTGAGCTGCTTTTGCAGAAGTTGATACTATGGCTGTTCTTAGTAAATTGCTTGCAGATTTGAAGGACATCTGTAAGACAGGTCCTAGTTCTTAAAGAAAGTTACTATGTTTTATTATTAAGAGGTTATCTGCAAAAGTATATTGATTCAGAAAAGGAAAGGTTAATGATCACAAGGAAAACAAATGGGAACATAAAACAGCTTTGGAGAGTGTATGCAAACTAGGACTGTACAAGAGACGGTGTTTTTAAAATTTATTTCAGTGTTCCTGGAAGAGTATCTGTATAGATGTAAGTGTTTTGCAAAGAAGTATGGAGCAGTTTTATAGGTGAAGAGTTCGGTTTACATCAGCAAAGTAGCTCCTGTTAGCCAACAGTTGTTAATTTTTTCCTATAAATATCATCAGTAGCAATGTTGTTTTGTTGCATTATATCCAGGTCTAAATTCCTGTGGATGGGATATTTTTCTTCAGTATAAGCCAGAAATTGCTCATTATTTTTTAGTATTTAGTCTTAGAGAGAAATATTTGAAATTATTACCTTTTTAATGTTCTGTTTGGAAGGCTTTACTGAGTTTGGATAGAAGGATAATTACTCTGGATTTCCATTACGGTAGAATGATACCAGCACAGAGTGAGACACTGATGATGTTAAAATCAGGGACTGAGCAGCAAAAGCTCAGGAGTTTTAAAAGAAGGCACACACAAACCTTTGGTAAAGATTGTGTTGTTCATGTAAATGCTGTGAAGACAAGAGTAACTGAGTTTATGGAGGTGAACATAAAAGGAAAGCTTTGAGGGAAAGAGATTAGTAAGAAAAGTGTATTTGTTGGTGTGTGTTTATGTTTAGAAATATGTTGAGAAAGGGGATCAGCTGTTTAAGATATGAAATAATTATCCAGAATGTTAACAGCATTGTCAGCATCAGAAAGAAGTTTTATCTTGATGCCCTTTGGTGGGGGTGTTGATTATGTGAATTATCTATTTTTTAAGCTCAGTAAGATTTGTGGTTTCCAAGTAATTTTCGTTGTCATGCTTGCAGTAGTTGAAGTTATGGAACAAAGAACCCTGAAAGGGGGGACACATTTTTCTGGAGGGTATATTCTTCTGCCAACTTGTGATTAAGAACTGTTACCTATACATTTCTTCTGTTCATGCTTGGAATCCTTGCGAAGTATGCTTGCTGACCTTCCTTTGTCTAGGATCAAGAAAGGCAATGTCCTAACCCTGAGGAATGCTGTGCTTAAAGTACTCTCCTGATATACTGTCTGGTGTCCTCAATGAATGCCTTAGTAGTCATGCAGGTGCAGCTATTTGCCTGCTATGGATGGCGTTGCATGGCTGAAGATATTCCCATAAGCAACAAACTGAACACTTTCTTGCAAGATACACCTTTTGTCAGGAGAGTGATTTTTGGGACAAAGGTTGCAGTCCTAGTGCATTTCCTTTCTGAATATCAAGCTAGTCCCTTCCATGTCACAGATGTCTTCTCCATCTAAGTTCTGTCTATTTAAGAGAAGAAAGAGACTTCATAAATGTAGTAAGCACAGGGCCAGCAACCTTATGGATGCTGCAGTCCTTGTGGATGCTGCAGTCCTTGAAATGGCTTGGGCAGATTAAGGGTCTTCACCACATATTCCTATATAAAGCTGCCTTTCTTGATCATGATGGGGAAGATCTGTATGAATTCTTGGTTTAGCCACTGAGTAAGAGCCAATATTGATGACTTGACAGAAGAAGGATTGATCTGTTGGGCACCCATAGGATTATAGGAAGTTACTAGGCTATTGGCCCTGAGGCCCTTACAAGCCTAGCCAAGAATGTAGCCAATTGTTCATGAATTTAGCCTCCCTCTTTTTAATGAATGTTTCCTGTTCCCTGTCCTCCATGGGTTCTACACTTTTGAGCTGAAGGACAGACCCTAACATTCTCATCCTGTGGGTAATGCAGGATATTTCTCCTGCTTGGGGAGGAGAGTGTCCCTTCCTGTCCCTCAGGACTGGGATAATTTGTTGCTCAGAGCCCTCCTTCAGTGCTTCATGCCTCCCAGGGAGGCTTTTGCTTCTATCCTTGCTTCCTCATGATCATGTGGATGACTTCTGTAATATTAGTTTCACCATCCACGTGGGGGGGCTCAGTATTGGTGCTTTCTTGTTTCTTGTAAGGGTAGCCCATTGTTTTGGAAGTGTTTTAAGTGATATTGGAGGTTTAACTTAGTAAAAGGAAATCCTTCCACATCCCCTTCTTGAGCTTTTGGTCTTACTTTACTCTGACTAGGATTGTTGAAGTACAGGTTTTCAACTTTGGAACCCCATGACTCTGTTGATAGCCTGTTGCAATGGCCTGTAATGGATACAGGATCCTTTGAAGTCTAAGTGGCCATACATTCTAGGCAAGTAGCATTTCACCTATTGCCAGTTTTCTTTCATCTGGAAAAGACAACATTGCTTTGTATTGTTAACTTTCGTATTAAGCATACTGGACCACAGTTTTTCTGGGTGACATGGAGCTGTTTGCTTATTGGCCCTTTGGGTATTTTGTCATCCTTGGCCAATGAATTTCTGACAACAGGGACAGGTATTTTCTTTCACCATCTGCTTGTAGCTTTAGTGAACTTTACTACCTTGACCCCATCCATGGAATACATCTTCAATGTCCGTTATTCTTAAATGGACGTTTAAGTTAAATATCTGTTTTTTACCTACCATCATTTATATTCATCAGAATGCATTTTCCTGTAGCATATCTGTCTTGAGAAATTTTAAGTATTATCTACATAGCTGTGTAAGCTTTTTTGCCTTACTGTAGATTACTGTTTTAGTTTTTGTGTTCAGTTGTACATTTTTGTATTATACTGCTGTTATATTTAACTTTGATTATCTGTAATTATATTGTGAAAGAAAGTGGGGCCCCAGTTGTGCATTTCATCTATATACCAACTAAATTTTCCCAGTAGGGGTTCTTACGTTTGGCTTATTCTTGTGGAATTACTTCTTTTGGCCTACCTGTCAGTTATGTTCCTCCACTCTCCTTGGGAGTAGAAGAAGGAGCGGTTATTGATACCATACCAAAACTGGACTTTAAGAGATGGGACTGGCAAGATGCAAAGCCTGTCTTCCATCTTCATGGTGGTGGTAGACAGGGAATTGCAATCCTTTCATCTTCTTTCTGGGACATCAGTTTGTACGAGGAGATATGAGGTGATCATGTCCCTTCTGGATGGTCTTGTTCTGTAGACTAATCCAAACTTTATTATTTTCAAGGGTATATTTTTGGACCTACAACACCCTTGGTGGGTTGGGGTTGATGCGGATTGCTTGCACTTGGGTGGCTTGGGTGAGTCTGGTCAGGAGTGTCCTTTCCTTGCACAGTGCCTTACAGCTTCTTTAGGATGCCTGCCCAAGAGCTATTTTCTATCATGTCCTACCAAGTTCCAGCTGGGTACTGCAGGGAGAGCTGACAGATGCTAGAAAACCTTCTGCCTGTGTTTGGGTAGGTTTTCTTGGTCAACAGAATAATGCCTTCTAAATCCATGTTCAGTTTCTGCAGCCATCAAAGAAGTTTGGAATACTCTCTGCTGGGCTTTGGCTCCATCATAGGGACTGAGCATTTCCTGTTATTGTTTCAAAGCAGAAGGCAGGATTGAGACCCAGCTCCAACTGTATGAAAATCCCCATCCCTTCCCTGCCAGTAGATGTTGTCTGTCATAGTATAGATCTTTATCTTGTGGTGGTCTTGATCTCCCTGTCCAATAAGCTTAGCTGTCTGTATTTGGGCCTTTTGGCCCACTACTATAGGTGACTGCCTTCTCTACATTTAATGATTCTTTAAGCCCTCAGTGGGGGTTCACCTTCCTCTTATTGTCAGCGGGGGCCCTGTCTCCCTTAATTCTGAGAAAGTAGTCCCCATTCCTATACAGTTTTCCTTCCATTCTTGATTCCTTGCAGTGGACTGGGGCCAGGTGGAATGATGAGGCCCCTTAGTCCCATGAGAGGTGCAATCTCCTGTTCCCCCTTCCCTCCCCCAGAAGTGTCTGGATCTGAGTTGGTACAACTGGTGTTTTGTGTTCTGATATCCTGGCAGTGAGAGTCCACAGTTGCCCCCACCCACTTGGAGGGAGAGAGCACAGATGATATTTCTGCCCCTCTGGATGTTCTGCCTTCTAGCCTGAATTGCAGTGTAGGTTGCTTCTGTTTATGAGTTGAGTTGCTGCCTCCAATGCTTGCTCATTTTGTCATTGTCAGCCTTTGTCACTGGGGCACTGTGGACCTATGCTGCTCCCTCCCTAAGCAATCTTAAACCCTGCATCTCAGAGTTGGATCTTTTGGCTGCTCATTCCCAAGTACTTAATTTTCTAGCCTTTGGTGGTGTGTGGGGGGGGGGGGGGGGTTCCTAGCTTTTGCCTCTTTTATAGTTTTGCTGTTTGGGATTCAATCCAAACATAGGATTGGCATGGAGTAGATGGTCCTTAGTGCTAGATTTAACAGCTATGCACTTACCATATTAGGTGCTGTATGAAGAATATCTCCTTAGGGATGGATGGTATTTCCATCTTGCCTTAGCTGTTGGTTTTCTCTGTAAAACAGGCAAGTATATACTTGTATTTCACAGTTTAGCAATGAGGGTGTGAAGTCCTTGTTGTTGTTCATTTGTAGGTGTGTGCTTAGTTTAGATGGGGGGGGGGGCTGACTGGCACAGAGAGTGAGTGTACTTGTGTTATCAGAACTTGCTGCATGGTGTGCATTACACCAGCTATAATTGTCTCACAGTTATGGCAGTTTCGGGAAGGAAATACCAAATAAGTTGGGGAGACGATACACTGTACTCTAGAACCTATTATGGATGAACCTCTTTGTTGATCAGCTGATACTGTAAGACAATAACTTTTGATATCTGTATGAGAATGCATTTAAAAAGTAAGTAGAAACATTTATTTTGAACTCATTTGCTCTAAAATATGTGCTGATGTGTTTTTTTTTCTTTTGAATGGCCACACAGTGTGTCTCTGGAAAGTAAATTTGTTTTAATAATGCATACAATTTAGTTATTCATTTATTTATTTTATTTGACATTTGTTAACCAGGTTAGTCTGACTGGGCAGATGCCCTTTTTCAGTAGAGACCCAAGGAGAAAAACTCTAATAGAATGTTAAATACAGTAAGTATTTAACAAATTAATATGAGAAAAATAATTTTGTCTTATACATAGTTAGAAAAAGCATTATACAAATACATCACACATAATCAAGTTATAAATCATTACAATAGTAAGGCAAAAAAACTAGCTTAAAAAAAAACATTTGCACCATAGTAGAACCTCCAAAGCTTCTGCTGAAAAGGTGATTAGTCATGCATCTGTACATCGACATCTCGAATGTTATATCTAATAGTAGTGGTTGGCAACAGTAGTGTCTTCAGGAAGGCCTTTAGTAAACACATGGATAATAAGAAATGTGTCTTGCACTCCTGATATTTCCATTTTGATTGCTGTGGCATTGTTAGGATGTTAGGCTTTAAAAACAGATCTCTGCGTACATTGTATACCACTAGTTCTCCGTTGTGTTTTGTAATTAACATCTCTTTTGAACAGCCTTTTACTCAACCTTCTCCATCCCTACAGTGTTATTTCCTTTTGTGATCACTTTGAACCTGCATTGTGATTTTGATATGGGAAGGGTACTTTTCTGTAACCTTCTCCCAGAGTCCCATATCTATGAATGAATTACATAGTTAGTACTTATGTCATAATATATGGCATACCATATAACAATCTTTGCATATTTACTCAGAGTGAGAGTACTTGTACTCTAGTGTCTACTTCTGCAGTCCTGTGGAAAGTTACTACAGCTGACATTCACTGGGAAAGCAAGTTTGGAGCCAAAGCACATGCAGTCTTGTTGAATTAACTTTTTAGTGTTACTCTTCATGTGATATGTAGTGAGAGTAGGGACCAGATTGAGGAGACCCTGGAGAGGTGGAGATATGATTTAGAGAGGAGATGAATGAAGGTCAGCAGTGCTAAAACAGAATATATGTGTGTAAGTGAGAGGGAGGGTAGGGGAATGGTGAGGATGCAGGGAGTAGAGGTGGCGAAGGTGGATGAGTTTAAGTACTTGGGATCAACAGTTCAGAGTAATGGTGAGTGTGGAAGAGAGGTGAAGAAGAGAGTACAGGCAGGGTGGAATGGGTGGAGAAGAGTGTCAGGAGTGATTTGTGACAGACTGGTACCAGTAAGAGTGAAAGGGAAGGTCTACAAGAGGGTAGTGAGACCAGCTATGTTATATGGGTTGGAGACGGTGGCATTGACAATAAGGCAGGAGTCAGAGCTGGATATGGCAGAGTTAAAGATGTTAAGATTTGCACTGGGTGTGACTAGGATGGACAGGATTAGGAATGAGTATATTAGAGGGTCAGCTCAGGTTGGACAGTTTGGAGACAAAGCAAGAGAGGCGAGATTGAGTTGGTTTGGACATGTGCTGAGGAGGGATGCTCGGTATATTGGGAAAAGGATGCTAAGGATGAAGCTGCCAGGTAAGAGGAAAAGAGGAAGGCCTAATATAAGGTTTATGGATGTGGTGAGAGAGGACATGCAGGCGGTTGGTGTGAAAGAGCATGATGCAGAGGACAGGAAGAAATGGAAACAGATGATCCGCTGTGGTGAACAGCCAAAAGAAGATGATGAAAAACTGGAAACTCAAAAAAATGTATCACAACAGCATGATTTTTTATAGAGAAAACTAGTCCATCATTGGTGAATGTTGAAAAACTTTACTTTGCCATGCGTTTTATACTGTGTATACAGAACATTAAACATTGACTTAAGAAGTTCCCGTCTGACATTTTGAATTGTGTAGAAAGTCTTCTTGTTCTGTAATATGCTATTAGGCATTATTTGCCATCTGTTTCCCTAGTGCCAGAAATGAAAAATAAGCAAATATGGTGTGAAATAAATTTACTGCAGTTTTAACTGCACAGTAATTACCGACGTGGAAATGAGAAGCTCTCATGAATGATGAACTGTCTGACCTGTTTTACTACATCCAATTATAAAACATGAAATGTATTCTGTACCCTGTAGTATTTCTGACATTTGCTTCATGCAATATAAAAAAGAATTCTAGCTGTCAGTTTTATTGTGGCAGCAAAACTGACTTCTTAAAGGTGTCATGGTATTCTTGTGATATTGCACTTCCTAGTTAATTATAATTTTACAGCAGACTTACACACTATTAATAAAGGACCTTTAAATGTATTTATTGTGTGAACTGTATGACTAGCCCGAAAGGATAAAATTCTCACCACAAGAGCAAATTAACACTACTGCTCAGAGCAGTGGTTGCCATACTAAAATAGTGCTGTGATCTACGTAAAATTATGTAGAAGCATTGGATATGCTTAATTGTTTTTTATATTACATCATTTATGTTTGCTTTGCTTCCAGGCACTGGTTGAGCCTTGTTGCTAATACTGCTTGCCTGGTGAAATCATCCTGTGCTCCAAGAAATTGTGTTGCTTGGTGTTGTTTATTTACTTTTTTTTCCTAGATACAGACTCCTCTGCTATTATAAATAGTTAAGACAGCAATATGAGTAATTTTTTCCAGCCAGAGAAAAGGTATAGACGCTGCAGATGACCATTTGAGGTGGCCTTCTGGTGTCTGCTGTCATAAATTACCATTTATTTCACTTTGAATTCCCGAGCAGTGAAGCAAATAAAGGAGTCTATAGCTTTTTGTCCCCTAAATAAAAATATTTCAGTTATAATTCTGTGCTGAATTATGCATCTAATCATGTGGGTATGGTTTAAGAACTGTGACTGCCAGTACACACAAAAATTACTGATTGGTGTCTATTCAGCTGTGCCACCTAGCTGAGTGCATCATGGGATTGTGTAAAGGGGAAAAGACTGATAACAAGACTTTAAGAATACATACAATTGTAAGTTTAACTGCATTTCTAATTGATAATGTAGCATAGAGTTATTTATTTAAACTTTCATGGCTAAATTAGTCCTTATAGACCTGTAGACTGCTTTTGGTGGAGACATTAGGAGGCATTTATATAGGTATAGTAGAATGTTGCCAGGATAATGGAGACAATCCCTTACTGCATAAGGTTGAAGCCTGAGAAAGAAACATAAGGTGAATATTAAACAAGAAGAAACAAATAAATATGTTATTTTTGGTAAATGGGAATTGTTTAAAGAAAACTGGTACAAGCCAGGTGAAAAGCAAAATATCATTAAAATGGTAATAATTTAAAAAAACAGCCACATTTAAGTCCACCAGTGGTAAGACAAATAAAACCGAAAACCAAGGACTAGTATAAACAGAGTACAGTAACTAAGTACTTTCATCTTTGTTCAAAAGTTCATCAGAGCATTAAGATGGCCAAAAAGCAGATAGAGAAGAGGAGAAAGCATGGATGGTAAGGGCATACGTATTACCTGTTTTTATATAGGTGGATACAGTATACATTTGTATAGAAATCAGAAGCGAGATTGAGGATTTGCATTATACAGTTTGGGGTAGCAGATTAAGCCCTGCAAAGAAAAACATTTTGCATTTAATGGTAAAAGTGAGGGTGAATAGTTATGGATGGTATATTTATTTCCGTTCTACTATGACAAATGCATCTGAATAATGTAAAATGGTTATATAGCGAATACATTTAAGGGGATATGCAGTATTAAAACAAGATGTGTATAGATACAAAAACAGAAATGAGGTAAGAGTAAGGAGGAGAAGGGCTGTGTCAGTGTACTGTTTGGAAAGTTTAAAAACATTGCATTAACAGACTTTTTGGATGTGTAGAACAAAATAGTGTGCATGTGTAATGACAAAATAGGGCAATATTCAGAGAAAATATCACTGTAAGGACTTTGCCAGGGAACCCTAATAATGCTGTTCTGATGAAATATGGTTCGGAGACATGAAAGAACCTTAGAGCAAAAGCTTATTAATATTTCAATACCATGGCTCTGAACTGAACACTGTGGTTATAAGTGATTGTGCCAGTGTTCCCCTACCAACCCATGCAACACAGTGTCACATAGGTACCTAAGACACATGCATTGTGACATATGTATGCACTCATACACAAACATACACAGATCACTTCTTGGTAGTTATCTGCCTGTAACAGCTCTGCTCCTAATTGTACATTAGACAGCAGCAGGAGTACACTGTCAAAACATTGAATACATTTTTATCACTTCACTCCCAAATAGCACAGTACAGCTTTTCTTTCAGTGATTCTGCTCTGCTATTCCATTGCTTGGGAAATCTCTGGGAAAGCACAAATGACTGATTTGCATTTGCTACACTCCTGAACTGCAGCATTGCATGCAGCTTTCACCAGCACGACTGCTTTGGCATTAAGAGTCAGAAAACTTCCTGCCACTGTAGAACTACAGTGGTATTTCAATCGCTGCTGTATAACACATTGAACAGTCCTGCAAAAAAGGATTGGATAATGCATTTTTGTTTCTGAATCCCAGGAATACTTTATTTGGGTGCATGTGGTATTAAGACAATGAAAGAAAAATCGGTTGAAGTTGATAAATGAAGCAAGAATTCCATATTTATCAGTGGGATATTAATTAACTACATTGTCAATAATAGCTGGGTGCAAAAAGGAAATTATAAACCTTATGGCAAAATCTGGAAAAACAAATGAGGCAGTAAGTCATTTACTATTGAATATGAGTGCATTAAAACTTGTTGGACAAGAGCAGGAAGTAAACAGAAACCGGTATTGTTGGCTGATGTGAAGTATGAATACTTTGTGTGGAGTATATGAAAGTAGACATGGAGCATTGGCAAAACATAGTGCAGAGACTCTTCTTTTGCAGTAATACCACATGTGGAAGAACAAATACATGTCTAGTTTTTAGAAATATTTAGATATAGAGAATTATTAGGAAAGATATTATATAAAACAAGTTCTTTACATGGTAAAAGTGTTTCCTGCTTTCAGTAACAAGAAAATCAAAGCTTTTAAGGGCTTAAGGGGTCTCATAGCCAATAGACCATATAACACCATGCTGCCCTTAAAATTCTATAATGGTGCATCTGGACAGCAGCATTGTGACCTACCAGTCTTACCCATGACTCCCTTACAAAGCTGCAGCATAGCTGAAACAATTACATTATGTTCATCAGTACATTAGTCCTGAAATAGCCTAAACTTAATGGGACATCCAGCAAAAGGACTGCACCCATCAGACAGTTTCCAAAGCTTTGCAACACTTTCCACATGCATTAGCCACTATTCTGCCTGAGGTAGCAGAATAAACTTGGTGGCTGGTGTGCCAAAAACTCAGAAGTTTCTCGTCACAGAACAGTTCGCTCCTGTGTGAGGTTCAGGAGATTGACGATTGGTTAGCACTTCTTCAAGGCCAGGCAGATAAGTTCCTCACTGGGGATTACCTTCTACAGTTTTCTTTTTCTGAAGGAAATGTCCTGTTTTTGGTCAAAATGTTTATGCTGGACTTGTAAACTTGTCTTTTAGTGGTTGTCACTAAAGTTTTACATCAGGATTGTATATGTCCACTTATGATTCCCTGAAGGGAATTTCTAATAAATATTGGTATATTTTGAATGTAATAAAGTACAGTTGTGTAAAATCTTAGCATGTCATTTTATTCACTGTTGCAGTATTCTTCATCTTAGGGATCTCCTGCCAAGGATAGCCCAACATCCGGCCAGTATACCAAAGCCTTTAGATCTTGTATGTGCCATACTTAATGCATAAGCTTCCCATACAGGATATAGGGCATAAAGTTGACGTACAGGTGCAGTTACCCAGAACTGAATTGCCCCAGTAGACAACAGGCTCCATAGGACAAAGGAGGCTATGCACATCCATAAGGGGAAAATGCAGATGGAAAAGGAGGGACCCTCAGCCAGGAAGGTAAACATATCAAAGCTCAAAGAAAAAGGGAATGGATGGAGGGACCGAATACTGCAACACTGAAGAGAAGGACATCTGCTGTTATGGTAAGATTTTACACAACTGTGTCCTTCTATATCACTGTTGCAGTATTCTTCACCTTAGGGAGGGTACAAAAGCTCAAGAAAAAAAGTGGGAGGTGGAAGGCTGGGAAGATCCCTCAACAAACCCATGCTGCATGGCCCTGGAAAAACCTGCTCTGGCCCTAGAAACTATATCCAGTATATAATGCTTAGTAAAGGTACGCACTAAAGACTTAAGTAGCAGTTTTAAGGATGGAATTGGTGTCCAAACCCTTCAAGAAAGCACCAGAAGAAGCAAGAGCCCTAGTGGAATGAGCTGTAATGGAAGTAGACAGACACTTGCCATGAATATAATAACAAGAAAATCATGTTAGAAATCCAGGAGGAGATGATTTGCTTAGAAACAGCCAAACCCAATGAGCTGTGATGAAAGGAAACAAAAAGCTGATCAGACTTATGGATGACCTTAGGTTTAGCCAAATACCTGAACTGTCTGTGTAAATCCAAGATATGCAATAACTCCTCACTAAAAAGGAAGGGAGTTGTACTGCCTGATTCAAGGAAAACTCATTAGCAACCTTGGGCATAAAAGAAGGACTGGTATGAAGAGTTACCCTGTCCCTGAAAAATCAAAAAAGGAGAAATGTCCATAAAGGTCTGAAGCTCAGAAACCCTTGAGCAGAAGCAAGAGCAAGCAATGTGACAGTCTTGAAGGTACAGTGTTGAAAACAAGCTGAAACTGCAGGCTCAAAAGGCAACAGCTCTGGAAGACAGCAGCATCATAGCTGCACTTGATAGAGTGGTGAGCGACCTGAGAGGTAGAACCAAAGATTGATAAAGCAGAAGACTTTGCTTTATAATCAGAGAAATCAAAAGTAACCTGACAAGCCTGGGAAATCAAGGCCAGAGCACATCTGGTCATGTTGGTCTGGTTATTGATGGCCTAAAAGACTAAAGTAGAAAAAGTATAGACCTTCTTACCAATCCTCCCCATCCCCTTACTATCCTTATCCAAAGTCAGAAGCTTGGAAGAGGGCAAAAGCTTAGAAGGCCTGTCAGGGAATACTGACACCACAGGAGAGTCAGCAGAAGGATTCTTAAATAGGAATTGACAATCCTCAGGAACCTTACAGAACCTGTCAGGCTTCTTTGGAAAGGGGCTGAGAATCAGGAGATTTAGAGGTAGTTATAAAGGTGTCTTACAAAGCAGCCAACACAGGAGGTACAGCAGAACGTTTAGAAATGTCCACCTGAAGCAACTTGTAATACCTCTTCTGGATATAAGACACCTGAGAAGGATCCCACTTAAAGTATTCCATTATGCTGGTTATAGTATTTTCAAAAGACAACTCCTCAAAAGGAAATTCAGGGCTAATGGAATCCCTTTCATCAGAGCCGTAAGCCAAAGGAGAAAACATTTAGGAAGAGTAAGATACGGCCCCTTCATCAGACTCCAAATCCTCATCTGAGGACTCAGATTCCCCAAGGCCATGTGAAAGGAGTTAAAGTCCAAGGGGGAATATGCACAGAAACCCCTTGGGGTGGTTTCAGGGTCTTTAAAGCATTAAACAAGGTTTAAGTAAACTTCTGTCATTCCCTTGGATAGTCCTTAGGATGTGTAGAATAATGTTTAGTCTTTTGTTTTTTCATGGTAGGGATGTCTGCCCTAACAGACACCAGAGGTTCTGAATCCTGGCGGGATTCAGTAAAAGTGACCAGAAATTTGAGGAATCCCTCTAGGATCCTCTAAGATAATCCATGACTATTTCCCTTTGACATCTAGAGCAGATGCCTGCAAACCTCAGAGGACATGGGAACAGAAGGATCCATGACTGCCTCTGATGGGGTTGTAGCAAAGGAATCCAACATGGACACTGGACAGCCTACAGAGCTATCACCTGGTTCTAGAGAAACATCCTGTGGATGCTGGGCAGCCAAAGACTCTGGCTGAGATTTTTTGGCCTTCTTGCTTAACGGAAGTACCTGAGGGTTACTTGATTCAGCCATGTTACCTAACTGGGCTAACTGTTTGAGCAACCGACTTCTAAGAGTCTTAGGCACAAGCTCCTTACAGAATCTACAGGAGGTATGGTCGTGGGAAGCATGCACACACACAAAAAAAGACACTGTTCATGACAATCCTTATGGGGGAATCTGCCTCCTATACTGACATTTTCCCTTGTTGGATGACATACACTCCAGGTAACCAAAGGAAAGCAAGACCAAAATTAAAAATAAAAACACCCCAATGGGTCACTTATCAGACAGCTTGGTATTCAACATAGCAAAAGGCGTTCAGACTGCCGAATGATGATGGTGTTCAGACTGGCAGCAAAGAAGTTCTGGGTAACAGTTTCAGTATGTCACCTTTGTGCCTTACATCCTCTATGTGGAGCTTATATGCGATGTTCAGCACACATAACATCTAAAGGCTTTGGTATACTGGGCAGACATTGGGCTATTCTTGGTAGGAGATACTGCAACAGTGATATAGAAGGACATCACATTTTATCTCCACTTTTCTATTTCATGGCATTTGGTGACTGCCTTTAATAACCATTGCCACTAACTTTTAACTTCTTAGGTTAGACTAATGCTTTAAGGTTCTTCTAACCATTCATCAGGTTCCTTCAGTGGCTAAGAAATGGACCTGGGTCCTGTTAATTTGCTTGTTCCCTCCTTTTGCAGCAATATGATTTAAGTTATTTGTGGGGGCTATGTCTTACTCTAGCTCCTGCTTTGCCTCAGCCATTAATGGGTGACTCTGCTGTGGCCATGTGCTGTTCCTTAGACCATTCTTGTTTCTCTAGTCCCCCTGGTTATTATTTTACAGTTTTACCTCAAACCTAAGTTTTGTGTGTATTCCTTTGTATTATCTCTACTGTTTATCAGGCATCTTGTTTTATACTGACAAATTGGTCACGGGTCTCTGTTGAGATTTCCTGTATAATTTAGAAATTTCTGACAGCAAAAGAGAAATGGTTGTGCATGACAGTGTGCTGAAGGGCTGAGACTTGTGTGTCTGGTGCTTGTCACTAGGAAAAAAATATTTACCTCGGATAGTAATTTAATTACAAGGTAATACTGACTGTTCTTTGCTTCTCTTACCACTTTTCTCACAACATCTTCAGCCGGCAGACATTCCTGAGTCCCATTGAGGATTCCCATCTTTTTGACTGCTTTTGTGAGGAAAAATGCTATTGTCTGGTCAAAATGTATGTAGGGGAGTGGAGACTTGTGTGAATAATGATCAAAACGTCTCTTCTTTGTGAAGAGGTAAGATTGTTTATAGTTGACAATTTGCCCTAGTTCTCTGTGAGGATCCCCGTCTAAATTTTTTCCTTGTGGAAAAAGTGTGGTTTCTACGAGAGTTAACTGCTGTGGTATGGGGACAAGGTATTCAGTGTTTTTTCTAAAAGTTTTTACTTCTAACTTTAGCATTGTCTTAGGAGATAATACTGACTTTTCCACTTTCAGTAGTCTGTTTTTCAGGCTTCCTTATAGTAAACAGACATTCCTGATTCCCTGAGGAGATTTCATGGTATATTATTTCTTGTGTGAGAGAAAGTGTTTTCACCTTTTTGGAATAGTTCATAAGGGCTGGAACTAGGGTATTTGGTGACAGTCTTTAATAACTGTTGCCACTAAGTGAGACTAACTCTTTAAGGCTCTTCTAACTATCTGTCAGGCTCCTTCAGCAGCTAGGAAGTGGACCCTAGGTCCTGGCAATTTGATTGTTCCCTTCCTTAGCGGCAATATGATTTACGTTAATTGTGGGGGTTATACCTTACTCCAACTTGTTTTTTGCTTCAGCCATTGATATGTGACTCTGCTGTGGCCACATGTTTATTAGACTGTTCATTTTTTTGCAGTGCCTCTGGAGTGATTCTTGGAAATCCACTATGAACCAAGGGCAGGCCTATACTCTGCAGCTGTTCTGCTTCCTTGTTCTAGTTGAAGAGAACCACTTTTGCAATAAGGGAAAGGATCAAGAGTTACTTGTGATCTATTCCACTCTGAAAAGATTCTTTCAGACGAAGGAACTGTTTTTTTAACCTCTCTTCTTCTTGGGGCTGGATAATGCAAATGAGAATAATTTGTGTTTGGTGACTGTATTGTTTATGCAGCTGATATTCCTATGTGAACAGTCTTGGAAAATGCCGTAGTCCACCCACAGCCATATATAAAATTACAGACCCACAGTTTCCTTTTCTGCTGGTTGTTTTAATGTTGCATTCTAAAGCACTTACCCTCTGGTAAGTGTTGAGAAAATATGTCTGATTACATTATTAGAATTTCTCAAAACAAGCAAAGCTGATATGTATGTTTTTTCTAGGTCTGTGTTGTTATTTGGCCAGTCTGTGCTGATGTCTGTACAAAGAGTAATGACAGAATAATGTTATATCTAAGGGTTACCTCCTTTCACTTTATTTTACAATCCTTCTGCAAGATAAGATTCAAGCTAAGCTTCAGAACATAGCAATGCAGTTTCTTGATGTAATGGTTGGGGGTCTAATTGAGAAAATAAGGTCCTCCCCTAGAACTGAGGTTTTCTCGGCTAGCAGACAGACCATATGCCACTCAGCTGCTTTTTCCTCTTCCCACCCTAGCATTAATATATTATCTGTCATTTATAATTATCCTATTCTTCAGTCCTTTGAAGACTGAGATTCATTTCACACATTGTAACTGCTAGGACATTTCTTTCCTGTTTGTTAAGGAAGTTTTATTTGTCCATCCTTTCTTTTTATGTATTCATATAAATATTCAAAGTTTTCAGACTTTTTTTACCATTTTCTGTCTCGTTTACTTTCTCAATTTTCTGGCTTGCTCTTTGGTGTATTAAATGCTCTGAGAGTGTTTTCAAAGGGTCTAGCACACGTAAAGGGCCTTTTCAGGTGCGAAGATAGTCACGTGTTCCCATACCGACAGCTTCCTCATCTGTACAGATTATTTTACAACTGGTTGTAGTATCTGTCCTGAGTAAAAGATCTCTTTCTCAGCTTGGGCTGTCAGATAGACTGGGAAAAATCCTTTCTCTTTCTTTCTCTCAAAGCAATTTTCTGGAATGTCTTCTAGACACAGTCATTACAATGGTTTTCATTCCTCAGAATAAAATGCAATGTTTCTAACAACACTTCAGCAATTGTGCAAGCCAAATCTGGCATTTTGTTGGGAGTATGTTAAATCTAGATTTCATGGCATGTTCTACTCTCATGATCATTTTGGCCATATCACCTAATAAATTCAGTACTTGGTTTTCAAATCCTACTATTTCTGTTACCACAGGTGATTCAGACTTTGGTGGAGTGCTGCGTCAAAGAGGAGTAAAGACCAGGGTCTCTGGAACAACCTTGAAAATGTTAAATATATACAAATTTAAAGGATGATAACCATAGTAAATTTATCACAATCTCTGAGCAGTCTATCAATGTCAAACCTTCTTTTAGTATTTACATATAGAACCACAGTGATGTGATATGGAAACTGTCATGGGGATAGCCAAATCTTAACCCCCCTCCCCTTTTTTTTTTTTTTTTTTTTTTTTTTTTTTTTTTTTTTACATTGTGGAAGACAAGGTAAAAGGACCAGGAATAACTCTCAGGAAAGTGAGTCATCCCATTTTTTTTGTTTTGTTTTGTTTTCATGGATTGCTCCATCTGTGAGGAAAAGACTGTAGTATTTCTCTGTCTCCATTTACAACAGTTAAAAAAAAATCTGCTCCAGCATTCATTACTCTCAGGCCTGGAAACCAGATGCTTTTTCTCATTCACTTGAATCGGGATGCTTTTGCATAATTTTCTACCCTTTCCTGTGATATATTTAGTGTTCTTCTAATGATTTAGAAGGACTCTTCAAACATAATTGTGGTAACATCCTTTTGGCATTACAACAGTGTTTAGTAAAAATTTATAAAAATAGTATAATAAGCGCTTTCATTCTAACACAGAACTTCATCAGACAAATCAATTAACACAAATACCTCATTTAAATACACTTTTTATGATCAGATGTTCAACAGCTCAATGCTTTAACCCCTTCCATCTCAAAACCACTTTGACATTCTATCATTTAAACCTGGAAAATTGAAGTTATTCAGTGTAACCTGCTAACAATATTCCTTCCAATTTGTCATTATCTGAATCAATAGTATGTCAAAATTCTCCACTTGATCTATAACTGAAAAAAATAAAATCTGTTTTATTTACTTCATTCCTATGAGTTTTTAATACATGCTTAGCCAAAGCATTACTTGCATCTAATTTTTCAATAACATACAAATGTTCATACATTTTCATGTGAAATTCCCTTGTTATTTTATTCACCACTTCCTCTAACAGGTTATTCAGTAACACTTTCTGGCACACCTTCATAAAATCTATGTTTTACCTACGTTGCATTCTTTAAAAAACTGTGAGTCTTCCATTAATCTACTGGCTCTAATACATTGGCTCTTCACTGCATTTTTCTTAAGACCCAAATGATGCATGCTATCAAAATATAAGTAAGCATTGCTTTGGACTTCTTTTTTTTTTTATATATTTTAACTTCTAACTTATCAATACATCTGTATAGTATCAAATCTTGAAAATTAATGCTCTCCTTCTCTACATTGCAGGAAAACTTTTTTTAACTAGTAACATTATTTAAATATTTTATAAACTTCACAAGTCCTGATCTATCCCTTTTCCATAAAATAAAAGCAGCATCAATAAAACACTTATACATAACTATATTTTATAAAAATCAGAATTATAAACATATTGTTTTTCCCAGCCTGTCATAAATACATGTCAGAAGAAAAACTGGAGAAAAAACAGCTATTAAACCTCAGAAGAAAAAACGGAGAGCAGCAGAACGTAGTACAGTCAGGAAATCGCTCAGTAAACAGGTGCTTACAAAGAAACAGGACGTGGATATAAACGCAGGTTTATTGTTTAAAATAATAGCGTTTTCGCTGAAAAACAAGCACAGCTTCTTCAGAAAAAAGAATCAACAGTTTAGCGCCAAGGCTTCCATTTAAATCTAAAACTAAAACATGTCATGATGACATCACTGCTAAATCCACATTCTGAATTAAAGGCACACAGACAAAATGTTAAGCTAAAAATACAATGAGTTCAAATGAACTAAAAAGCTATATCAAACTAGTAAAACATGCCTCAAAAAGCAGTGTAATCACAGCACAAACAATACGATACAGTAAAAAGCCATTGTTATAGCAATAAATGATAATTCGTAAAGAAATAAATAATTAAATAAAATAAATTAATTCATTGTTAATGTTGTTGATAACATACAATAATTAACACTAATAAAGTATGCAATAAGAAAAATAAATAGTTGACAGTAGAAAGGACCTACAATTATAGTAATAGAAGTCAAATAACTGAAAAACTTTATTTAATGTAACTTCTCATTTTAAGTAAAACAGAGATGTTGCAATTCTCGTTAAGGCCAGGGTAGTGAAAGGCATTAAGTCTGATCTGCCATTCCAGTTCATGTAGTTCAAGTAATAAAGATAGTGGGCCCCCTCTAATACTAGGTGGTACATGGTCAATCCCCATAAACGAGAATTTGTGGTCAGGAAATTTTTCAATATGCCTAGCTAGGGCGTTTTCTTGCTTATTTGTCCTGATGGCATATACATGTTCATATATACGTTGGCGGAATTTACGATCGGTCTTGCCAATGTAAAAAGCAGGACAAAAATGGCAGAAAGCTCCATAAATCACTGATTTTGTGTTACAATTAATTGTGTGTCTTATCAAATATTTACTGTCGTTGACAATGAACGACGCTCCTGTTTTTAGGCAGTAACACCAGTTACAGGAACCACAAGTTGTGGACCCTTTCAATTTCACGAAGCCAGGTTCATGCCTACATTGCAAAAGCTCTTTGAGGTTCCTGCCTTTTCTGAAAATGACTCTAGGAAATGGGCCTAATTTTTCAAAAAGGTCTATGTCGTTCCTAATCAAGTCCCAATTCTTGTTGAGAATTTTACAAATTCTCCCTGTGTCATTACTAAAAACAGTGATGAAACTAGACACTGAGTTGAGTTTAACCAAGACTTCAGATGGCAAAGGACTATATGATGCAATTTGATCAACACTGTCATGTATATGTTCAACAGGGGTCTGTGGTTGGACCACCTTGAAATTAAGAAGAGGTTTAAAAATGCCTCTAGCTTTTTTTATTTCTATTTCAAGAATAATTTCCTCAATCAATGAAGTTGGATACCCTCTATTTAGAAATTGATTCTTAAGGAACAGACATTCATCACTGAAAGCTGAATCAGAGTTACACATTCGGACTGCCCTAACAAACTGGCCTTTGACTATGGCCCTCTTTTGTTTGAAAGGGTGTTGACTGGTGTAGTGTAAAAGAGAATTACAATGTGTAGGTTTCCTAAATACTTTGGAAAAGTACATTCTAGCAGTGTCATCTTTATTAAGCTTGACATCTAGGTAGTCTATAGTTTCATCCGAAAAAGTTGATGTAAATTTCAGGAATGAGGTAGTACCGTTCATAAAGTCTACTAAAGAGTCAGCTTCAACCTTAGTTCCCTTAATTAAGATGAAAATGTCATCCAGATAGCGAGTGTAAAAACGTATCTGTTCCTTAAAGGAAAGGTTAGATAAGATGAATTTGGATTCCCAAAAGGCCATGAAGATATTGGCCACACTAGCCCCACATGGGGAGCCCATTGCTATGCCTTGTTTCTGTAAAAAAATTTTTTCGTTGAAAATGAAAAAATTAGAATCAAGGACAATGTCAAGTAACTCTGTGACTAAACTGATTTCATTATGTGTGGCACCCAGATCTTTTAATTTAAGACCCACCCATTCGGAAGCTTCCTGATGTGGTATTGATGTGTATAGGTCAACCACATCTATTGTGAGAAAATTAACTTCAGGGTTAAACTCCATGCTATCAATACTGCTAAGGAAGGACCATGAATCTTTACAAATAGAGGGGATATTCTTTAAATATTTTAACAAGATGTAGTCAATCAGCTTAGAACTGTTGTAAGTCATAGAAAATCTACCGTCTATTAAAGCCCTCATGGGTGGGTTCTCCAAGTTCTTATGTATTTTAGGAATGCCGAACATCATGGGCACTTTTGGGAAGACAATATCTAGGAAGTTGTACAGTTCCAAGTCAATTCTACCTTCTAGGTACATATCCCTGAGGTAGCCCCTGATTCTCCTATGCACCCCATTCATTTCACTAATAGAAGAAGGGCAGTATGCTGATGTATTCAAGACTGACAACATTTTTTCATTATACAGATTGTTGCTAAAAATTACCAGTCCACCCCCTTTGTCGGGTTTGATCACCCTGACTGGTAAAAGTTTAAAATCAGACAGTGCCCTTCTCTGTTCCATAGTGATATTGTGGTGTGCGTAAGGTTTTGAAATTTTATTTGAAAGAGCCACATCTCTGATATCAAGTTCACAAATGCTTTCAAAAGTCTTTAACCCGGGATGTAATGGGGGGTTAAAGGTACTTGGGACTTTCAGCTCAGCCCTGGGTAAAGCGATGGAGTTGTTAAATAATACATCCAAGTTCAACTTTCTCGTATAGCATTTTAAGTCCAGGATGGTCTTGGTCATATCGCATCCAGAACTGGGCACGAATGTGTTTCCTCTGGACATAATTTCAACAAGTTCGGGTGAAAGCATAGTGTCCGAAAAGTTATATATTTTGAAATCACCTTTTAGGTTAAGTTGAATATGCACATGTGGACTCGCATTATCAGCCCACTCAGAATCAGTGTAGGCCGAAGTTAGTTGTTGCGAGTTCTGCTCCTCGTCTGATATTGGCGTTGTGGGAATTGTCCTAAAAAATCATTATTATTACCAGAATTTGAACTGAAATTGTTGTTCCTAGGCTTAGTATTGTTATTTGGATATCTTCTGTTTTGCTTGTCAGTTCTATTGGCATTAGGCCCATGTTGATTAAAGTCCACAGGTTGATTAACAGAAGTAACAGGTGCCACATTGGAGTCGAACCTGTCAAGGCTATCAACTCCTAAAGAAGGCGCAGGCTGTAATTTAGGAAATGCACATTTATGGTTATAGGCATCCCTATCCCTGTTTAGTTTTTTAACTTTATTCAACTTCAGTTTAGACATAAGTCCCTCTATGCTTATGAAGGTCCGGTCGTATTCTACTTTAAAACGCAAAAAATTAATGTCCATTTTAATAGAATTGTCCAGTAGTTTAATCTCATCCGTCAATGAATTAATGTTAAAAGAGTAATGTTTAATTAAAAGTTCCAGCAGTTGTGCCCCTTGTCTTGTAAAAAGTGTGACCAAGTCTGTCAGAAATTCAGGCCCCTGAATCAAGCCCGAAGGCGTGAAAGAAGAACGAAGACCTTTGGGCACTATATTCTCAATTAAACATTGCTGGAAGTAAGACACTTCCAGCTGTAATTTCTTTAGTTTAAGCATTTTAGCATCCAGTTGTTTTAAATTATTTAGAATGGTATCATAGGAGTTGAACTCACCACTAGAAGCCGGTCGATCCAAGCCCGTCACCCCAGGGAACGAAAAAGCTTCAAGATTGTTGATCCACTGGGAGATCGATGGAACGCCAATAAGCTCCTTGTTATTGCTGGTGACATTCTGTTGTTCACTAGTCCTCAGTTGTCTATCCTCGCCTTCTAAAATTGGCGATGCCAGTACTGCCGGTTGTTCTCCCTGGTTAGCGATGGTATATGGGCCACTTAAACATTGCTGGCCAGCTGGTATACTATTCCGTGAAGGATGAGTGCTGTTACTATTCTCGTAAGCTTCCATCCGTGTGCTCAGTGCATCGATTTTTTGAGAAAGAATTAAAAGCAACCTGTTGGTCTCAGAGCTAGCGTTCTGAATGAAGTCATCTGGTTGGGCACCTTCCGACTGGAAGATTGTCGGTGTACAAGGGCTGCTCATACTCCCCGAGGCTGAAGACGAAGACAAACTGGAGAAAAAACAGCTATTAAACCTCAGAAGAAAAAACGGAGAGCAGCAGAACGTAGTACAGTCAGGAAATCGCTCAGTAAACAGGTGCTTACAAAGAAACAGGACGTGGATATAAACGCAGGTTTATTGTTTAAAATAATAGCGTTTTCGCTGAAAAACAAGCACAGCTTCTTCAGAAAAAAGAATCAACAGTTTAGCGCCAAGGCTTCCATTTAAATCTAAAACTAAAACATGTCATGATGACATCACTGCTAAATCCACATTCTGAATTAAAGGCACACAGACAAAATGTTAAGCTAAAAATACAATGAGTTCAAATGAACTAAAAAGCTATATCAAACTAGTAAAACATGCCTCAAAAAGCAGTGTAATCACAGCACAAACATACGATACAGTAAAAAGCCATTGTTATAGCAATAAATGATAATTCGTAAAGAAATAAATAATTAAATAAAATAAATTAATTCATTGTTAATGTTGTTGATAACATACAATAATTAACACTAATAAAGTATGCAATAAGAAAAATAAATAGTTGACAGTAGAAAGGACCTACAATTATAGTAATAGAAGTCAAATAACTGAAAAACTTTATTTAATGTAACTTCTCATAATACATGTCATAAATACATTTGCATAACTCTGTGGTATTGCAGCTCTCATCGCAACTCCGTTAATTTGCTTGTAAAGTTCATTATTACAACTGAAAAAAATATATGACAAAAGTAACATCTAACATTTCAGTTAGTAACCTCACTTGCTTATGGGAAAAACACCTGAAGAAAACATTTCCTTATTAACAGTTTCAAGACCTTCAACATTTGGAATCACTGTATATAATGACACAACATCTGCTGTAACCAGCAGCATATTTTCATCTGTCATTACCCCCAAAATACTTTTACTAAAATTAAAAGAATCTTTTGTAAAAGATTTGCCGTTACAAATCATTTTTGTAAAAACTTATTGCCAAAAATTGCCATAGCTTCCATTTTACAACCATGACTTGCTACAATTGGTCTAAAATGAGGGTTATCCAAATTTTTGAGTATTTTAGGCAGACAAAAAAAATGCTTAACTTTAACTTTGTAATCTTAAAATGTTCAGCTGTCTCATTGGAAATAAGGCCCTCCATCAACCATTCTTCAATATAGGCATCAGTCAGATTATATGATGCCTTAATTTCTGAGCAAACCACTTTTTCAACCCCCCCCCCCCAGCAATAACTTAATTTGTTCACAATAAAACTTATTATCCAACACCACTAAAGGGCCCATCTCTATACCGGAAGAATACTGAGTTCCTGTAATCACGGCTGCGCAGGTAAAAAACACACTCTCCAAAGCCAAGAACACAGCATCCATGGAACCTGAAAACATCCCAAGCTGCGTTCTACACGAACTACAGAACAAACTGGCACCCTACCGAAGTACCATGTTGAATCATGGCCTCATCTCAGGCTTTGTGCCCACTGAATGGTGCACAGTGATGGTTATCCCACTTCACAAAGGGGGAGCCACCATGGATCCTGGGAACTACCGCCCATTAGCCTGACAAGCCTGGTCTGCAAGGCTATGGAATGTATCTTCGTGGAACTTATAAACAATGACATTGGTAATCTCCAAACTCTGTACCCCACCCAGTTCAGGTTTGCAAAAGGCAGATTATGTCTCCTAAACCTGACAGACTTCTTTGAAGCAGTCACCAAAGCCGTAGATGAGGGTAAGGTGGTTCACACAGCCTATCTAGAGCTCGCCAAGGCTTTCAGCACCACCCCCCACTCTGGAATTACTCACTAAACTAGGTATAAATCCCTATGTCACAAGATGGGTTGCCAACTGGCTCACTGACAGAACCCACACTGTGAAAGTAGCAGACTCCAAATCTGACTTCAGACCAGTGACAAATGGAGTACCACAGGGTTCAGTCCTGGGTCCTCTCCTGTTTGGTATCTACTTCTCAGAAGTACAGGCTAACACAGAAGGTCTTTGGCTAATGAAGTTCGCAGATGACTGCAAACTAGGAGCCATAATCGAAACTCCTAACGATGTGGACATCCTATAAAAGGGCCTCACTGAGACAGATGCCTGGTGTCAAAGCTATGGCCTCAAGCTCAATGCCAAAAAGTGCATTGTCTTCCCTTTTGGTAAAATCTCTGTACCCATGAACTACCACAGAGGCAGTAGTCTACTTAACTCCAAAAATGTGATAAGAAACCCTGGGACACAGGTGGACAGTAGTCTCTCTTTTGATAATCGCATCATTACAGTAGTCAGGAAATCCTTCTACATGGCACCTCATCACAAGAGGTTTCTCATCCAGGAAAAAAGAGGTCATTGTTCCCCTCTACTCATCACTCATTAGACCCATTATAGAGTACAACGCCCCGTTTGGTGTGTACCTCACAAGACATCTGCAACAGTTAGAAAGGCTGCAGAAATACCTCACAAAGAGGATTACCCACCTCAAACAGATGCCCTACACAGACCGTCTCAAAAAAACTCCAGCTTTACTCCATCACATATCGCCTATTCAGAGGCGATCTCTGCCTAACATACAAAGCTATGTCAAACCCAGAGCTGTTGGACATGGTCCACTTAAAGAAATCCCAATCCCTCGGAGCTACACGCTCTAGGGACCTAAACCTTGTCACCACAATAAACAGAACATGCTGGAGGGATCGATTCCTGTCCCACAGACTTCCCATACTCTGGAACAAACTACTTATCTGTATCAAACAAAGCTCCTCATTAGCACTCTTCAAGAAAAATCTTGATTGGATGAGTGATAGGAAATTCACCCCGGGGATCACTTCTGTGGCTCTTCACGACAGGAGTACAGTAAAATAATTTTCTTCGGTGGCGAAAGCCAGAGTACCTTTTTGGCTAGGCTTATATAGGCCCTACGGCCAATAGCTTAGTACTTACCTATGAACTAATACATTTCCCTCATCTGCCTTTGTAATATATTTATCCATATTATTTTTTTAAATCCCATAAAGCCTCTTATTCATTTTCCCCTGCATTATAATTTGTATTGTTGGGCCTATATTTTAATAAATTTCTAATATCATTCTTAGTTGTCACCAAGAAAGCCTATAATTCTGGCTTTAATGAGGATTAAATATACTCTTTTTTCTAAATGAACAGCTCACATTATTATTACTGTTGTTATAATATAAACATTTCAAATTTAACTTTCTAACATATTTTCAAAGAGAATTAATAGCATCCATAATATTTGCTGTTGCAGCTGGTGCAAATGATAAACCTCAATAAACCTGCAATCTCAGATCTGTTGTACATAATTATCAGGGGATGTGGGGTGCATGGGGCTTGCTCCCTTCCTGCAAAAAGCAATGTTTTAAAGTTTTTAGCTCACTTTTGATATTCCAAGCATTCAGTATTGTGGATTCTATGTTTTGAATTTGACTGTTTGTGAAGTCAACAATCTCACATAGACCCAATTAAAAAGAATTGTTGACTATAAATATAGGCTGACTTAAAAGCTCATTAATGCTGTTGTGTACAAAAGAAGGTTCATCTTGTATATGCTATGAGACTTTGCTTACAAGCCTGGTAACATTAAAGTGTTCAACATGCTAGATGCTTCCTGTGAGTTCTGGCAAGTACACTTAGGTGGAGAAAGCAAAAGGTTGACAAACTCCATTCATTCCATTGAGAATTTTCCGTTTTAAATGGCTGCCATTTTGGTATATCCACAACACAAGTAAAATGATTGATTTATTCAGTATGCTAGATGACGGCAGTGTTATGCATGGCATCCTGTTTTTGATCAAAGTAAAAGAAAATGCAGTTTGAGGATAGAAGCAATGATGTAGAACATTAGGAATTCTGGTTTAACCGATTCACTCCAAGAGAACTCAGGAATTCTGCACTGTAAGTTCCAACAGGCAGAGCCTAAGCCTTTTGACAGAATCAAATTATGTCCTCACATTCGAACAAATGTTTATATCTCTGGTACCATAGGAGTTATGAAAGAAGTATAAATGGCAAACTCTTCAGCACAAACTATTTTTGTAGTGGTAGTATTCTTTAGGTTCTAGGTCATAAACAGAATTTTACAAGTGACAGTAAACACAGTAACAATAACATTTATATAATATTTTGTAAACTACTTACAATATCTCAGCAACCACTCAGGTTACACACATGCTGTCAGCAGCAATTTATTCATCTTGCTGAGAGCTTTCATATGAGGCTAAGGAGTTCTGTCTGTGTTACTTGGCTGTTGATATATTTAGAGAAATGTGAAAATTATATCTATATAAATTAATATCATAAAAACAACAGTTGGTACCAATTTACCTGCACTAGACAGAGGTCAAATATTAATACAATTGAGTTTGCCATTGTGTAAGCTTTGAGACAAAATATTTTAAAACCTTATACATAGCGTGGTTTTTGAGTTATTAATGCAAATATGAATAAGCAATATTTGACACCTAGAGGCATCAGTAGGAGTTAACTGCAGATGCACCTGGAGGCATCACATGGATGTAACGAGTTAAAGCTAAACATGAGACAAATGCTGCTTAAGTATTTTGGCACAGTGTAAATGCTAGTGGAATAAAACTAGATGCAAGCAAGGTTCGAGCAATAGCTGGGTACAAAAATCCATTCTGTGTGACTGAGCTAAGGCAAGCCAAGCCTTAGCATGATTAATTTTTTTATGTAAGTTTATACCAGAGCTAACAACTATGCTTTCTCCTTTAATAAACTTGTTAAAGAAAGATGTACCCTAGTCATGGAGATATACTGAAGCTGATATGAATGCTAATAATTGCTCCAGTGCTCGGATACTATGATGTCACTAAGCCAGCAATACTGAGTGTAGCAACTAGTAGCTATAACTAAGGTGCACCATTACTTTAAATGGATGAATGAGTTTTACATCCTGTTGTTTATTACTTTAGAATGCTGACTGATTCTGAACTGAGATATTTGCAAATGCAAAAAAAAAAAATCATCTTGTTTGGGCATATGAAACATTATGCAGATATCTATTAAGACTTGAGAGTTTCCAGATACAGGCTGATTGCAAACCTTTAGTTCCACTTATTGGTTATTACAACCAAGACAAAGTGCCATTGAAATGTCAAAGACTTGACGAGACTAAAGCAATCCATGTGCCTGGAAAACAACTATCTGTTATCCAGAAGTCATATATATGATGAACCATTATTAAATACCAAAGAAAACATTTTCTACCCATGTGCAGAGCATAATGATGACTAGACTAGTTACTACCAAGAGACTAGACAAGCTTAAGGAAGATATATGACCAAAAAACTTTCAGCTGTATCCAGCATGTGCAAAAGTGAAGGTGAAGTCAGTGGACAGAAACTAAACAGCACATGCATAAGTGCTGCACAGTCAGCATTCAGTTATCAGAATATGATGGCTTGTGATGACTTATGATTTCAAGACAGAGTTATAGTGCCCTCCTCACAGTAAGCAGAAGTGCTGCATCGGGTACAGGAAGGTCATCAGGGTCTCACCAAATGTCATAAAAGAGCCAGAATGTCAGAGTGGTGATGAAATAATACAGTATGTTACCAAGTTGATTTCTTTCTTTTTTTTTTCTCAAAAATTGTTATTAATATTTAACAATTAGATAACAAAGTATAACAATTAAAATATATATAGAAATTAGTTATTTAAACAAGTAAACAGATAAAAAACAAAACCACAACAAAACAACTATATGCAAAGATGTCTACCACATATCTAAAACACTAAATATTCATGAAATAAGGATTGTTACTAATGTATTAGTGACTGTTTATTTAGCAGTTTTTTAAGTTTCATCCAGGTGTTGTAAGAAGTAATAATTCTGGTTGTTCTCATCTTGATTGTTAGAAGTTCTAAATGACAAACATCGGTTGCAATGCTTATAAATTATTTCAGAGTTGAAGTTAATTAATTTTTCCAGTTCTTAGTGATTACTTTCCATGCAATTGTTAGAATAGTCCACAGAAGTGGGTAGTTTAGTTTCTTTACACAAGCAGGTATTGGGGTGTTGAATAAAATTAATGATTTGGTTAAAATAAATTTATCATTAGATAGAGCCTGTAAAAACATCAATATTATTCAGGAATAGTTTAATAACTTTACAATAAAAAAATATATTCTCAATCTACTTTAGTAATCTCTTACATCTCCAACATCCTACTTGTTTTTTATATGCTAATGCAATCCTTTGTGGAGCAACAAATGTTTTATGCTTGCATTTTCAGGTAAACAATCTCAATTTTAATGAGGAAGTAGTTTGTTTTGGAGATGATTTATTCTTTTATCTTCTTCACTTGGATAGTAACTGTTTATGAAACTGAAATAATCCCAATAACTTTCATTGTATATTTTGTAGAATTTTTAACTACTTTACTCTTGATAAAAGTGTTTTCTCCAGTATTTCCTGATGCATCAGAATGATTAAATGATCAGTAAACTTAGGAACAATATTATTTACTGATGATTCTGTCAAGTTAATTTTATTTTATGTTAAATAGCCACAGTTTTGAAAATATAACCACAAGTCCTTACTTAAGTTGCATTTTGTTGTTATATATCTATAGTTTGCAATTTTTCCTATCCATCAGCTGAAACCAATATTTCATATTGCTCTCTTTAAATGCATTCATTGTAGACAAGTTAAAAGTACATATGCTGTTTTGTGTATATGCAATGTGAAACAGTAAAAAAAATCCATCCTTTATATTCTGGATTTTTGTAAATAATATTTCTGATGGAAGTCATTATCAAGGAAATATAAGTAGAATTAATTAGTAGATTTTGATTATCCAGAATGTAACAAGTTGTTGTTCACTATTATATTTTTATGCAGGTATATCAGTTGATTGGATTTTAACCATATGCTTTCTTGTATCTCCTTCCATTTGGCATTATAATGATTTGACCAGAGAGAGATTGGTTTTATAATTGATGATAAAGAATATAATTCTAAATATGGTAAACCTATGCCACCAAAAGACCAATCACTTGTGTGATGTTTTAATGCTAATCTGGGTTTATTGGGATACCAAAGGAATCTCAATATTAAAGAATTAAACTCTTTTATTTTTTTTTTTTTGGGAGGGGGGGTAAAGATTGTCTTATATATAACATTTTTGGTAAAGTAATCATTTTAATTAAAGAAAGCGTCTCTTCCATGGAGAGAAAATCTTATTCCATTTATTAATGAGAGTATCTGTTAAAGTTATCCCTAAATAATTATAATTTTTTAACTCCCACAAGATATATAGAAAAATTTTCTTCCATATTATAGATACTGGAGTATATAGATAACATTTTGTTTTATTTTCATGAAAAATAAGTCCAGATTTTTTTCTGAAAAGCTTCTATTGTATTAAAAACAGCTTTATGAGACTCTTTATTATTATTTAAAGTCAAAAGAATATCCACGAACAATATTATCTTTGAATTTAATTTATTATTTATCCATATACCTTTCATATCAAATGTCAATCTCATATAGTTTGCAAATGGTTCCATAATTAAAAATTAATAGTGACAATGGGCAACCCTACTTAGTTCCCTTAGAAATTAATATTGACTCTAACATTTACAAAACTATTTTCATATAAGCTAAGAATTTTAATAAAGTAGATTTAGAAGTTGTGAAAACATTTAGAAAAATTATATTCCTCTAAAACCAAGAAAAGATAGTTCCAATTGACTGAGTCAAAATCACTATTAATGTCTTAACTTGTTAATGTTAAGTTTTCTTTAGTATTAGTTATGTAATCAATTATGGTTAATATTCTTTTAATGTTATCATAAGTATTCCTGTTCATTGTGAATCAAATGTGATCATTATTAATCAGATATGGAAGGAAATGTTGAATTCTAATGGCATGAATAGCCATAAATATTTTATAATCAGTTTTTAAAAGTGAAATTGGTCTGTAAGAAGAGCACTCTGTTAGGTCTTTATCAACTTTAAAATCAGAGAAATAAGTGTGTGCTTCCATGATGGAGGAACTTTTTGTTAAATCTTGAACTGTTAAAAAAAACTTTGAGCAAAATATGTAAAGCTTCTTTAGGCATGAGTTTATAAAGTTCTGGTATTATTCCATCATTAGCAGGTGCTTTGTTAAGTTTTAGTTTATTAATTTGAGTTTTAAGTTCAGACATTAATATAGGTCTATCAGTTAATTTCTTTTGATCTTCAGTCAACTTGTTTTTAGTATATTTTCTAAAAAAAAGTTTTAATTATTTCCTGTGAGTCCATTACTGGGTTATATTGATTCATTTTATTAAAATGGGTTCTAAATACTCTTAAGATGTCTTCTATTTTGTAACCTTTTTCTTATCATTAGGAACATACAATTCCTTAATGTGATTAGATTTAATAAGCAGTTTTGTCCTAGAGGCTAATTTATGCATGGATTTTGGATTTATGGATTAATTAGTTAATTAAATTTTTTCTGAATTTGCCATAATGTTATGGTTTAGGATCTCTAAGTATCTATTTTATAATTCATTAATTCCTTTTGCTAGTGTGTCTTTCCCTTTTTGGCTTTCCAGTTTTAACTTATCTATTCATTCTTACAAATCTGTCAATTCCTTATCCCATTACTTTTTCTTTAGAGCATACAAATTCATAATTTTTATTATTTAAATCTGCTTTTATGGCGTCCCATACATAAATCTCAGGTATGTCCTCTGTATAGTCAATTTCAATAAAGATTTGAATCCCTTTATTAACAAAAATTCTTTAAAATCCTTTAATTTAGTTATATAAGCTGGTATCCTTTTAATAGGAATGTTATTATTAGAGTTTAAGTTCAAATGTTATAGCGTTCTGATCAGAAAATGAGCATGAGACTACTTTTACTTTGCCTAATCTTTTTTTTTTTTTTTTTTTTTTTTTTTTTTTTTTTTTTTTTTACTTCACCTACCCCCTTTTCTGGCTTCATATTAATATCTCCCTCTCTTTCCTTACAGTCCCTAAACCACATTCAAAAGTCCATCAAAAAACAATCCCTGAAGCAACTGCTTGCATACAAGAACATGGATATCAGAACCCTGTGCAAATCAATAAAAAACTACTGCAAGTCCTACTTTTATCAACAGACTGTGAGCAGTGTAGGTCTAATATAATTTCTCTGTGATACTCCCATTGGCTGTTTTGCTGTGCACACTACTGGACCCCTCCCCCCTTTTTCTCCCATTTATTGTAACAAAAATATTCAGTTTTCCAAAGCTTTGCATTTATTTTATATTGTATTTCCCTAATGTTCTACTAAATCTGCTTTTGAATTCACGTACATAAAAAGCCACCTTTAGGTACTGACCTGGTCTAACTGGTTGATTGTTTTTTCATCTCATAGCTTTCTCCACATCCTGGTTCAATCCACTCTGTTTGCCCTCACTTTGCTCAGGCTCACTCCACTCACCTACCTTTCCCCCATTCCCACCCGCACTTTCCTCAAAATTATACACACACTTTAATTAACCACACCCCCACAACCACTCAATTTCTTCCTTCCAGCCAGTCCTAGCCATCCATTCACTCAAAACTACCTCCTACAACCTATTACTCTAACTCTTAACTACTCTCATTTCTTTCACTCAACATACAATATGTTACTCATCCTACTTAACTCCCTCCTTCTACTAATTCTTTCCTACTCCACCTCCTGTCACTCTCACTATTTGCCTACTATCTCTCTCAGTCACTACAATCCACTAACCTTGCATAAACTTCTCAATAGCACCCTCACTATTTACTCACTTTAAAACTCTCTTACTGAAATTTAAAATATTTCTCCCTCCCTCTCCCCAAACAAAACCTAAACCCAAACTTCTCTTCTACAGCCCCCCTTGCTACAGCATATAAATCCTCCTTTCCAACCTTGACCCACCCTCCAACCCAACCACAGGTACCCATACTAACACCTCCACTACATTACCTGACCATTCTCCCTCCTTGCCCCCCATACCCCCTATCCAGACTCCTCAGCCTCACACCCCCAAAACCTTGAAAAATACTCTTCCTCAATATTCAAAGCATTGCTAACAAAATTACTTCTTTCCATGCCCTTATCTCTCTCTAGAACCCACCCTGAAATTCTTGCCCGTCCAGAAACATGGTTGCAATCTCATATTACAGACTCTGAAATCCCCCCCCCCCCGTTTACAACGTCCTGTGCCTAGAGCAACACAAGAAACAAGGTGGTGGTGTAGCTATCATATACTCTGACAAACTTTCTCTTTATCTTCTACCATCTCCTCCCAATTTTCATCCAGCTGAAATTCGTATTGCTAATTGTAAATGAAATAATCACAAAAACCTAGCCATAGAAGCAATTTATATCCCACCCGGCAATAACATCCCTACCCTTGAACACTTTCCCTCCTGGGCATCTCGGAACAACACTTATGAGACTACCATCCTAGGTAATGTCAATATCGAATGGAACTCCCTTAATTCCTACTGTCCCAATACTAACATCAATCTGTTTGGATTCTCTCAACTCATCACCTCTCTCACCCATATCAATAAACACAAATAACAGCACTACCTTTGACTGGATCCTCACCTCTAACTCAAATCTGTATGCACAATGCCACCAATCTACCTGACTCCCCAATTGACCATCTCTGTACCCACGTGTTATGACACTCCCCTCATCTGCTAAAACCTCACCAATACAAAGACAGCCATAACCTCTCTAATTTCTGTCCAGATGCCTTCAATAATCTTCTCTTCTGTATTAACTGGTACTTTTTGCCCTCCCTCTTAGCAAGCTTGTCTTCAAATTTAACAATACCTTCCTGAATAGCCTAAACTCCTTAATCCCCAGTAGCAAAATAAGAACAAAAACAAACTTTGCTCCATGGTTAACCCAATCCACCCATAAATTAATGCTTAAACAAGACCACCTAGAAAACCTGGAAAAAAACAAACTTCCATCACCATTTCCAAACTTATAGAGAACTTAGAAACCTAACCAAGAAACAAGTCAGTCTGGACAAAAACAGTACCACCAAAAACCACTAGATAACCCCATCTCCAACACAAAAAAGTTTTGCAATAGTATCAACAAACTCTTACATCCAGGAAACCCTTCTATCCCCAGCCTCTATCCTAACAGCTCACCAACAGACACTGCCTCCTTTCTTAATTCCTTTTTCATAGACTCTATAAAAAAGTTAACTAAACTTGACAACACCTCCCTCTCCCCTTCTGATCCCTTTCGCTCTTCCAATTCCACCCAGTTTTGTCTTAAACCTGTCCCTACTGCATACATCAAGTATCTTCTTACCAAACTGAAAACCTGTTCCCCCTCTGCTGACAACTAACCTCCTCTATTCCTTAAACTTGCAGCGAACTCTGTTGCACATCCAGTCTCCATATTAGTAAACAGGTCGATTCAAGAGAACACAGTCCCTGACATCTGGAAAAAATCCTATGTCATACCCTTCCACAAAGTTGGCAGTTTAGCCGAACCAACCATCTACAGACCTATCGCCATACTATCACCCTTATCCAAAATTCTAGAAAAATGTGTTCATAACCAGCTTCTCAAACACATCATACAAGATAACCTGTTAACTCCCATCCAACAGGGTTCCTGTCCTCACCACAGCACCTCTACAGCTCCCATTTCATTTACATAGAATATCGCCAAAGCACAGGACAATAACAAACTAATCTCATGCCTCTTACTTGACCTATCTAAAGCCTTCAGCACCGCTTCTTATATCCTGCTGCTCTTAAAGCTTTCTTCCCTTAACCCCTCCTCTTCTGCTATAGTATGATTCCAGTCTGTCAAATGGCTTTCCGTGTCCTCCCAGTCCAAATAGGTGTCCACCAAGGGTCAATCCTTGGACCTCTCCTTTTTAATATCTTTACAAATTACCTACACATTTCTTTCCAAACTCCTCACTAATACAATACGCAGATGACTCCACTATTATCCCGAGCTCTGATAGCCTTCCCCACCTCCTTGCTCTTACTCAAGATTCCCTCCATTCAGCTGACCAGTAATCAACTACTTCTCAATCCTAAAAAAAAAAAAAAAAAAACTTCTACTCATCCTCCCAAAATCACTACAGCAATACAAAAATACCTTCACAGTATATTTTCTTAATAATACATTTATCTCTGTTGAACCACATACTAAACTTCTGGATGTAATCATAGATGACTAACTAAAGTTTGACATACATATTCAGTAAGCCATTAAAAAGACCCACCAAAAACTTGGTCTCTTATATAGAAATAAAAAAATACCTCACTATTAATGTCAAACTTTCTCTAGCACAGACTTTCCTTCTCCCAGCTTTACGCTATGCAGCCCCTATTCTTACCAGTATGCAATCCAATCTATTAGCTAAACTTGAAACCACCTACAACAAAATAACCAGATTTACTTCCCACTTTCCCTGTAGCTTTAAAAAAAAACACAATGTCTTAAGCTACATAAACAACTTGTTCTTCCCCAACTCCACTTCACACACACTATCTTAAATCAATCCTCCCATTGTCCTGCCTTCATGGACCTCATCACTCCTTACTCTCCTAAGTGTAACCTACGCAGCACAGACCTACACCTCTTAGACATCTACAAACCCAATAAAAATATCGGCAAACATTTATACAGCCTCTCTGTCGGCAACGCCTGGAACAAACTTCCCCTTTCTCTAAGAACAAATGACAACTTCCTTAACTTCAAAAAATTCTAAAGGACTTGCTTACTAATTCCCGGACCTGCCGTTGTCCCACTCCCACCTAAACTACTCCATCTCCTCTTCCCCTCTCAGCTCTCACACTTTACCACAACTACTCAGTTGAGGTCTTTATGATATTCTACCAACCTTGAATGTCACTTTGATGGTAATTGTTAGATAGAATACAACTTTTTATGTTATGTTTTATATACTTAATATGTACCATGGATGTTTAAACCTTTAGTATTACTCTTGTATCTAACATGTTCATTTATAAGTTGTATTCTGTTTCTCCTGTGTATGTACACTTGTACATTAATATTGTATGATGTTTTGTTTTTGTATTTGTTTATCTGTGGAGCTTTTCTCTTCAGGTGTCCACTGAAAAAGATCTCTGCTGCCCAGTCAGACTAACCCAGTTAACAAATGTTAAATAAATAAATAGATTTACTAGTTAAATCATTAGAAACATATACAGTAAACTCTCAGTTAACTGGAACTCAAACAGCCGGCACTCTCAAGCAACCGGCAAAAAATTATCGAAGACATACAGTACAGTTTTCATGTGTTGCACTTTCTGTTTTCTCCCCACAGAAACATACCTTATGTTTTTAGAATTTTAGAGTTCTAAAAAGGAAGATAGGTATAAATTCCCTCAATCCCTTACCTGAGAACAAGTCAAACCAAACAAATAGTATAGGGTACTGTATTATTCAGGCCTGGTTTTAATAGTAACTCTCAAGCAACCAGAAACTACAGTTATCTGGCATCTACCAATCCCCATGGGTGCCAGTTAACTGAGAGTTTATTAAACTCTATTCTTGATTGAATGCCATATCTATGTGAAGAGTCAGTATGAAAAAGTGATTTTGGGTCAGAAAATTCATTAATATCCTTAATCTGAAATAATTCTATGAAATTTATTAATGTCTTTGGTGAAACTGATGTTCTCCATTTCCTAATAGTGTTAGGATCTTCTTCTTTTAATATACAATTAAAATCTCCCACCAAAATAATACTGCCTTTTGAGAGTTGTATGATCTGTTTAATTGATGTTTAACTGTTTGAACACCCATACCCAGGTGTCTACTACACTTTAATAAGATAATATAGTTTCCTTTTAATTTCCATTGTTACTGAATAAAACATGCCCTTGATCACTATACTTGTTTAATATATTGGGTGTAGGTAAACAGTTTCTCCATAAAATAACTTGCGATAAATTGAGATCCTGCCAGCCCAGCTATCTGGAATTTTGTAAATAATTATATGTCACTTGAAAATATTAATATGATTTATATAGAAGTGTGACACTGCCAGCCCAGATAGATAGAAAATTATAAATAATTCTATGTCATTTGTGAATAGTAATATGATTTGCATGCTTGTATTATGCATGTAAGAAAACTGTGTTATGTTCTGAGCTTCAAAAATGTAACCACAGTGCACCTTGCTGGAAAAGAGAAGAAATGTGTACAAACTATATGCCAATACAAATGTATGTTTTCATAGTAGAATTTGGAATATACAGAGTTAACTTGCAAAATTCTAAGAAAATAAGTTGATAAGTAAAGAGTTTTACAATATATTATAAAGTTAGTTTATCTCAGTTAAGTTACAGGATTTCTAGGCTAGGGGCTTCTTTCTGTTGTCTGGAAACAGAGGTAATTACAGGCTTTCAAGGTAATTGTTTTATGACCTCCAGTTTCAGGCAAGCTTCTAAGAGAGAGAATTGTCAGCTTCATAGAGATAAGTATTTTAACAGAGACCTGTTAAATTGTAAGTTCCTGCTAGCCTGGGAACTTAGGCATAGGTAATGATGTAATCTGAGATGATTCAGCAGTAAATGTGTATTATTAATTTAAGAACTATCTCAGAGAGAAGGTCAGTGCATTTTGTTCTGGATCTGACAACATCACCAGGACTTTGCCTTGCTCTGTCAGTAAGTTATTTAGAACATAGTTTCTCTTAGGGATAGACAGGACTATAACAATATTAGTTAGATGTTTTCTGTATTTATGTTTGACTGTCTTACAATGTTGTTTTAAAGTATTTCCTGTGATTGTGAACTCTATTGTCAGTTTGTTTAAGCTAATGAGCATTGTCTTGTGTTTTTATTTATTATTAAATATATTTAAACCTTTTAAATGTGGCTGGTTTGTGTAGAGATATATAAGCTCTTAGGGCACTTGCATATATATTTTGTGATACTGTACAAGCCACTCCTTAATAACCTTCAAGTCTTAATCACACTTACCATTTGGATAATAGTAACATTACACAGTAAGATTGGGCACCCTTTGTTAAGGGCCTAATAGTAGCTGATAAGGGTGGTTGGTGGCAGGTGGTACTACCATGTAATCTGGGCAGATGGAGGCATAGCTTGTCAACCTGTTCCAGCCTTCCTCAGGAGTGTCTGTGTGTTTGTATACAAATCAAATCTCAAAGTGTGTGTGTGTGTGTGTGTGTGTGTGTGTGTGTGTGTGTGTGTGTGTGTGTGTGTGTGTGTGTGTGTGTGAGCTACTTGGGCAGGGACACAAAGCGCTGGTTGGACAGAGATGGTGCTGGACGTTCTGACTTGACCACTTGGCTGAGATTTGAACCCTATAGCTGTGCCAGTGGGGAGTCTTAATGGGGATCTGGAGAGAGAGGGAGAAACCATCCTTAGACTGACTGTGATCTCTGTGTGCTATTAAGGGAAATTGTACTTTACTGTGTGTGTGTGTGTGTGTGTGTGTGTGTGTGTGTGTGTGTGTGTGTGTGTGTGTGTGTACTTATCATCCTTCCAATGTGCACGCACCTCACTGGTGTTAGTGATGAGGATTGAGGCTCCTTGATTATTGGGCCAGTCCATGGGTGTTACATAGCTACCCTTTTTTCTGACTGCACTAAGAGCTATTTAATACAGTTGTAGTATCTAGTATTAAGTCTGTTTATATCGTCTTGTATCAAATGAGTTTCTTGTAAAAACATACCTCTCAACTTCTTTGTGCAAGAAATCTGGACAAATCCTAACAAACTGGGGGGACATATTTTAAATATTGCTCTTGAAAACTTTGAATGTTGCTAGAGTAACAGGGTTTGTGACAAGATACATTTTCTGAAAAATATGAAGTCTGAAACCCAAATGTATGTCATTCTTTAGTGACTTCAATCCTCAGATCATCCCAGTGATTTGTCAGAAAACCACAAATTTTATGAGAAATAGGTCAAAAATATGAGGCAAAAATCTGGACATTTGAGAGGTATGTGTAAAAATATCATCTGGGATGTAAATAATTTTAGAAACTTATTTAAAATGCTTCTTTTACAATCATTATTTAATTAATTGATATTAATGGAAATGCACTGTTTGTGTCATATGATAACTATAACAAAAAGGAAATTAATTTCATTATAGTACTCAAATGTAATGTGAACAATGAACCACTCAAAAATCTTAAATTGCTTATTGTCCATTGTGAATCTGACAGCTTAATGTTGTTAGGTATACAAACAGGTGCAATAGAAATTATAGCAAACACCAGTGAAACAAAATATTATATAAAAATTAAACATAAGATTTTTAGTAACTTTTCATCCCTTCATGGAGTCTAACACTCCTAGTTTGAATAGTAAAACCCTCCAAGCCATCCCATCTACCAACATGAGTAAATTCAATACCTTTTCTGCTATTTTAAAAAAAATGACGTTATTTATGTAAACTTCGCACTCTAAAAAGATCAGTAAACCTCTAAATTTTTATAAACAGTTAATACCTGTGGTATATCCCCTATGTGTTAAAATTAGATAAGCTCGAATAATTTAATATAAAACAATAAATAATGACCAAACAGTAACTTTCAGCACTTTGACCGTCATACATACATAACTGATTTGCATCTAACTGAATTAAGATAATGGTTCACATTTCATATCATCACCACACTCACAACATGTACTGAAAATTAGTTCCGGTTACAGATTACATTTCTACTTTTTAGCTAGGCCAAATAAGTTCAAGCTGCTACAGGCGTAAGTCTTATCTCACCTTTTCTCTACTTAAACATATTTTTGGAACTCGGTAAATATGTACTTGGTTTAGTATGAAGAATGTGCCTAACTGCAGGTGCAAAATACTGTCAGTGTGGAAGCAGTTTTGGGAGTAGAACTATCCAAAGTACCAGCAGACAATATCCACTGTGCCATGCAGCCCAGTTTAAATGGAACATTTTTCAAAGAAGTTTGCATTTCACACAGGTGATCTTGATTCCATGGTTTTCACTATACTAGAAGGATATCACTCTGAGCTGCTGAGCACTTGAGGACACCCAAAACTCTACCTGGCTACAGTGAACAAACCAGGAAATGTTCATCCCTAGCTCTGCATGGCTGCTGTATCTCCCTCTGGAAGGGGATCCATACAAAATATGTTACTATATTTATTTAACTTATAAACATTATTTCTACCATGTCAGTTTGGCAAACAATGCCATTCATGTAACGAAGATGGGTAAATATGGTAACTTGTTAAAAAACTAGTAAATGTTAGGGTTCTTCTAAGGTTGCATACATAACATCACTGTTAAACATGAACTGTGTATGCATTTCCAAATGGTAATAAGCTATACTAATTTAAAATACATCTCTTTTTTTCTGCACCCATAATACAAAGGCTTGCCAAATCCTGACTTCATATTTTCTTTTTCCAGCCCTGGAAATCAGGCTGAGAATCAAATCTAATACATAACCAAGTGAACTGCCTGGCAAAAATTGTTTAGAGTAAAAGTTACAAGTCACTGGGAAATACCAAACTTCATTTATTGTGAGGTATAGCATTTATAACAGATGTGTGTAGAAAATGGAATCTCCTTACTTCAAAGACTGTAATATTTAAAAGTCGATCACAACTACACTTGCAGGGTGGAAGGGGTCAGAGGACATAATGACATCAGTAAAATACTAAATTGGGTAAAAATTGCAGTAGACCACAAAGAACCTACAAACTGCTTTGAGATTCCTATTAACATAACTCATTCAGTGGTAACTGGGGAAGCAAAGGACAGGATATGTCTTATGGTTTATTTAGTTTTTGGAAAATAAGTCAACATCTCCTTGAAAATCCTAAGGCACCAGAGTATGCAAAGGTCCACTCAACTATGTTGGAAAATAGCCTAGTATTACTGTCTTCTTTCCCACTTATACAGAGTTTGTTTGTGTCTTTCAGCTTTTCCCGGTTAGGGGTCGCCACAGCGGAACTCCGGTCCGCTAATGATTGGCAGTTGATTTTTACGTACCGCCTTGCCAGGCCTGATGCACAACCGTCAACGAAGGTACGCCCATTCACACATGTCTCCATGCAGAAGATGCTCTAGCTGAGAATCGAACTGGACAGCGTCTTACTGTGAGGCGACAACGCTACCGCAGCACCACCACTGTGGGTCCCACTTATACTGAGTGATTTCTATTATTACAGTCACGATGAGTTGGATGACTCCACAAACTATTACTCAAATGTGCCATCATTATCATGTTAACTAATGTATAAAGTCTGAAGAAATATTAAAATTGCTCTGCAGATTTACATAGCTAAGAAGCAGACTTAAATTCCATTTTAAAAGTGTTAGCACAAGCAATATCAATCTGTTATTAAATTGGTATCCACAAATCGCGTATACAACACAACAAGAAACACAGATCTCAACACCTGTTAGACACCTGAGAAAAGCAAACCACAAGACACACTGCACTACCTTGACTGATCAGCTCACATGAGTAACGCAAAGCAAATAGCCCCTCCCAGACAACAAATACAAATCTTTCAGGGTAATACAAAAGCCAGTATGCTCCTGAGCTGCCTCCACAATGACGAACTCCATGAGTCCATTCAGGAAGCACCCCAGAGAACAATCATCTTAAGAAGTCACGCAACCCTTTTCCAAATAAAAATAGAGGGCTTTCAACAGCATTTCCCAAAAGAAACATTGATGAAACCAGCTACAAGACAACAAAAAGAGCGTCTCCAGCACTGGAGACATCCATAGATAAAACAGGATGCATACTCAGTATTTAACTGGAAAACTGATATGCACGACTGGATAAAATAAACTTCTCCCTTCAAAAGTATACGTATAGCCGACCTTTACAAATTCCTCTATAATGCTTTTCATGTTACTATACTGCCAAGAAGATACTATACATTACGCTAAACCAGAGATTTACATTTTTGTAATCTAGCCTATGACGTCAGATGCAAACATTGCACTCATTAACAGTAAACTCAGAACACAGAAAATGAAACCCAAAGGCCAACCTGCCACACAAGAAAGCTTGGGACCAAAGTGGGAAAGCTGAACTAAGAAAAAGAAGACAAGAAGCTTCACCATTTTTTAAGTGCTCAAACTCACCATAATCAAAATCAGTTAGTGTCATTGAGCATGAGTCACCAATGAGGCAAACTAGTGCTTTCATTTGCTCGCAATAAATTAATAAGGTCATCTGTTCCTCACATATCTCATAAACAAAAATGCACACCACACCCATCCCCAGAAATCCAGAACCCAACAAAACCACACCACCACCAACCAAACTACAAACAATCATCAAATTGAGGAAAGAGAGAAAAGAAAAAAAAAGTCACTTGTAAAATGCATCCAGCAAGAAACTCCATAGGTATCCCCAGCCGCAAATCACCACCAGAGATCACAAACAATCCAGAAAAAAACAATTCAACCACAGGCATCTATAACACAAGCATCATACAAGGAAACCGGAGAGATAAATACAACATTCATTAAACAAGTGTGCAACACTGCAACTAAACTACATCATTAATTAATAAAATAACCCTTCTGAAAAAAATGTAATATGCAATTTTATATATTAAAGTAAGTAAATCAATTTAAAAGGCTAACATTTCTATAAATCAATATCGAAATGAATTAAAATAAAAACTGTAGATGTGAATAGATGTAGGAAACCTGTATGCAGAAGCAACACCAATGCAAGACAAGTATTAAAGGTTTCTATATGTGGTGCAGCGGTTAGCATTGTCACCTCACAGCAAGAGGTTCTCCGGTTCAATCCTCGGCTGGGGTGCCTTCTGTGCGGAGTTTGCATGTCCTCCCTGTGGTCGCGTGGGTTTCCTCCGGGTGCTCCGGTTTCCTCCCACATCCCAAAGACATGCTGTAGGTGGATTGGACACTCTAAATTGGCCATAGGTATGAGTGTGTGCCTTCTGTGTAAGGTTGGGCACCGGGCTGACAACTCGACACTGTAAAACTCTACTGCCAATCATGAGCAGACAGGTGATCCGCTGTGGTGACCCCTAACTGGGAAAAGCTGAAAGAAGAAGAAGATATTATATGCTCGAAGGTTTAAAACTTCGACTCTCATGTGATCGACACCATATGAGCAAAGTTTTAAAACTTCGAACAAATAATAAAAAACTAAAAAAAAACAACTTACCTGACCACTCCGGGCAGGGGGGCAAGCCACCCCTGCACCCCCCCCCCACACCCCCCGCTACTTAAATATACCAACTCCAAGACCACACTACATTGAAGTAAAGGGAGATATTCCTTGTGGCGATCTCCGTTGAAACTTGCGAACTTCAAAAGTTCGCTCATATGGTGTCGACCATATGAGGCTCCAACTTTTGAATGTTCGCAATTTCTAATGGAACGCGTATTAAAGATATTATAATATTAGAAAGGTTATTAAATATTTATTTGCCAGTCCAATTTAATTATGTATGTTGAGATAATTTAATTGTTAATTTTAAATATCAAATTAGAGAAAGAAGAAAAACAGAATGAAAAGTACCTGGGTGAAGAATACATACAAGCTTCCTTCTGATTTTCAGTATGTTAAAAAGAAAACATATAAGATTATTACTGAGTAATAATAGCTATGTAGTAAATATATGCTCCAGTCCATAAATTCTATTTGAGCTGTTATATTTTATTTTATTTCAAGAATGCCATAGCATAGTCTATCTCCTTGAAGGTTGTGGTTCCATCAGGAAGAAATATTTTAAGTCTGGCTAGAAATAGTAAATGGGCTTTGATCTGACGTTTCTTAAATTCCTTTATTAAAGGCAAAAAGCACTTCCTCTTGGACATCACATCAGAAGAATAGTTGTTGTCAAATCTTATTATTTTATCATCTGACTTGATAGGAGATTTTGCTCAGGCTGTTTTAACTATTAATTATTAATTATTTGTCCTATGATGAAAAACAATCTGAAATAGTAGATCTTGGAGATGGATTATTTTAGAGGAGGAAGCAACATAGACCTGTGTGCTGTCTCAATCCCATATGACATAGCTTCAGGTTTGTTTGTGTCTTTTGGCTTTTCCCGGTTAGGGGTCGCCACAGTGGAACTCCGGTTCGCTAATGATTGGTAGTTGATTTTTACGTGCCGAGTTACCAGCTCTGATGCACAACCTTCAACAAAGGTATACCCATTCACGCATGTCTCCATGCAGAAGACGCTCTAGCTGAGAATCGAACCGGACAGCGTCTTACTGTGAGGCGACAACGCTACCCCAAGCACCACCACCGCAAGTCCCATAGCTTCAGGTAATTCAAGAATTTTAGGGAGCCAGGATGTTAAAAAGTTTGCCATACTTTCCTCTTCAATCTTTTCAGGTAAACCAAAGATATGGATGTTGTTCCTCAGAAACCTATTTTCTAGGTCACCTATTTTGTTCAGGAGTAGAGTATTTTGTTTCAGTAAGAATTCACTGTTGTTTTTGTCTTCAGGCAATCTTCCTTCCATGTTATTTAAAGCATCCTCCACCCCCAAAATTTGTATTCTCTGCTGTTTTAAAGACTTCTGTATTTGCCCCATTTGTTTTGAACAGTTTTCTTTAAAATTGTCTATTATCCATTTTGTCCACCTTCAATGAAGGTTCTTGTATGTTGGTAGGAACAGACGGAAGTTCCTTTTTCAAACATGAGTTCTGAGAGTGTGTTTTTGTGTGACTCATCCTGAATATATAAGTGACGAAATTTTCTTGACCAAAATTTGATAGGAAAATAATTAGTATATGAAATTTTTTTTTTGATATTATCCTTCAGAACAACTCAAAGTAGTAATATTTGGTTAAAAAAAGGTAGGATAACTTAGAAGTAAACTTTTCTGTCAGAAATAAAATAGAATACCAGAGTAGGATAAATCTTTTGCTAGCCTATCTGCATCCTGGCCATCACCCCACTAATCTGATTTCTAAGTGTCAGTTATGTATTATGTATAAACCACTGCAGAGATGAAAGCCACTAATGCCAACACTCTTACCTCAGAGTCCATGACAAAGGGTAGCTGTTGACTTACGTGAGTTTGAAGGCAAAACCTGTCACATACTTGTAGACTGTTAATCTCATGACCTAGAAATAATCCATGTGCCAACCATGACTAGCCAGCAGATCATAGCCATTTTCAAAACAATGATCTCAAGGTATGGTCTACATATTGAACTAGAGTTCCAACAATTTGTTGATGACTGTGGTTTCACCCATATTACGTTAAGTCCTGAATATCTGCATTAAAATGGTGAGGCTGAGACAGCAGTAGTAACTGGAAAAAATAGTAGGACAAACAGATCCACACAGAGCTCTCATGGCTTACTGAACTACTTCACAGAGTGCCTTCAGAGTAAGTCCTACACAGCTAGTGGTCGGAAAGCAAATGCAAACTAACATTCCAATTCTAGAGCAAACAAATGAGCCTAAAGTTATTCCATACAATGTAGTCAAACCAAGTGACCAAAACATTAACGTTAAAGTTTATAACAGGGAACGGTGGATTTGGCTCAGTGGTTAAGTCTTTGCCTCAGAGACGTAAAGTATAGGGTTTGATTGTGACCTTGGAATTTTGGCTAGGTGCTTCAGGGCAGTATTTACCTTTGAACATCAGTCTGTATACATGCTACTTTTACTTTAACCAGTCCAAGAAGTTCATTTAAAGTTAGAGTGGCAGAAGAGGAAGTGGGACACAACAGATATTGCACTGCAGAAACTGTGATCCCACTGTGTGCAAACACAATGGTCAGATGAAACTGGAGACATTTCCAGTTAGTTCCTGATCAATGTCAACATGAATGCTGTGTTCCAGAGAGCTATTTGAACTAGAGTGAGCTATTTAATAAAGCTGTACCTGTAATGACACAAGATCACATCTGAGATAAGTTTTGAGTTCAGCTACTCGTACTGACAGACTGTGTACTGTCCAACCTTTGGAGTTAAATGCGATTATACGATTGTTCTTGATCCCTGTCCCGTTGACTGCATTTTGTGTAGTGACTGAAAACATTTTAATGCTTGCTATATACAATTCTGTCTCAAAGTTTTCCTTCCACAGGTTCTTATTCAGTTTCTAGTTTCAAGTACAGTAGTGTGTGAATGACCAGGAGTGGTTGATAAATCTGTATACCAAATCTCTTAGAGTTGTGATGGAGTGATAGGGACAGTTAAATAATTCCACAAATTAAACCTAGCAATGTATCAAATGATTTGTAAATAATATTGGTGTTGCCAGAATCAATCCAGAGTGGCATGCATTGCTGTGCTTTATAATCTTGAAAGTGATATTTCTGTTTCAGAGGATGGGATATAACGATACAATGGAGTAAAGCTGCTACAGTTGTTGCTTATGTTGTGACTGCATAACATAGCCATTGCTCTTTAAACATTTGTAAGGTATTGCCATTTTAAGACTATATAATCTCCCATGATGCACTGAATTTCTAAACTAGACTCTGTGTGATGCCCGAAGTGTTAACATGATTTCTGTTGAGCTACTGTGTTATTCAGAATAAAAGTTGCCTGTTTGACTAAACTAATAGCGTTTCTTGACATTTCTGAGACTGTCAACAAATATTATAGGTTCATAGGTTCATAGATTAGTACTAAGCTAACTGCTCTTGCGAGCCATTTTAAGCCTAGCCAGTTATCCCTTGTGAGACTCAAACCCTGCACCTTGCGTTTGTAAGGCAAGCACCTTAACCATTAGGCCACCCTCCTAATTGCATAACTATGGCTGCACACTCTGACAGTAATATTGTCAGTTAATTCTTGATGCAGCCTTAAATTTAGTAAAGTACATTTCATACAGCCTTATGCCTCACAGCAAGAGGTTCTCCGGTTCGATCCTCGGCTGGGGTGCCTTCTGTGCGGAGTCTGCATGTCCTCCCTGTGGTCGCGTGGGTTTCCTCCGGGTGCTCCGGTTTCCTCCCACATCCCAAAGACATGCTGCAGGTGGATTGGACACTCTAAATTGGCCCTAGGTGTGCGTGTGAGTGTGCCTTCTGTGGAAGGTTGGGCGCCGGGCTGGCAACTCGACACCGTAAAACTCCACTGCCATTCAATGTGCGGACAGGTGATCCGCTGTGGCGACCCCTAACCGGGATAAAGCTGAAAGGAGAAGAAGAAGACATTTCATACAGCCTTATCATTATGAGCTGGCAGATACTTTTGAAGTCCTGCTAATTTAAGGTTAAAGAAACTGACTGGAAGGTCAGCAAGCACGTCAGAAGTGTTATCTGTATGAAGTCATAAAATGCAAAGTAATATGTAAAAAAAAACTTAGAAACACTGTAACGTTATTTTCTTTGTAGCAGAAACATAGTTGAAATAAATGATGCAGTCATACAAAGTAAAGAGACTACTGGTATGAAGTCACAAAATGGTATTAGTTTGACTTTGTTAGCCAAAAATAAGATGCACCAAGTCATTACTTTTCACAAATTGAAATGAATATGATATTGATGGTTTTCATACGCATTGTGTAATAATATGCTTATTAATATACTTGAATCAGGGCTTTTTGTACTTTTTCTTTTTTGGAAGATCTAAGTGCTTACAAGGATACATATCAGTCCATCAACAGCACTTTCATTGAGTGGTGTATGATTGATGTGAAAATTGCAAAGCAAGATTTGTCAAACCTCAGAGGTAATTTTTTAAATTTTTTTTTTTGCAGGAAAGCAAGTTCTCCTGCACACCCATGGGGAACACCACCCCCCACTCCGCCAGAACATAAATATACCTATTCCAGGGTTACACAACAGTGGAGAAAAAAGAAAACTCCACTGTCAGTAAAACATGTTACGTTTTTTTTTTCCCATCGATCATACAGCACTCAAGAAAAGTGCTGTTGATGGATTGACAGGAACTTGCGTGCAGTATCAGCTCTACATACACAAGCTGTAGTACTATACAATTTATATGTCTAAACTGCAATGAAGTACCATAAGCAAAATTATGGGATGGGAATTTAATTTAGTTTATTAAACTGCTAAAACATACTTTTAATAGATAGGTCTGGAACTCTTACTTGTTTCTTATTTACCTCAGAAGCATCCATGTTTTTCACCTGTTTCAGATCCAGAACACCTGTTTGTATTGAAAGCCCAGTTGTGTGATTCACTCACATTCTCAGAAGAAAACACGTTGCCATTGTCTTTGCTCTTTTGTTATGCGTTTCTGTGCATTTTAATAGTTAGATATTATTTATTTACTTATTTATGTTTTGCTGAAGGGGAGTATGTTTTCTACTACTTTCTTTTGGTTTCATCTACAACTTCTTGGGGAGTCAGCTTAAATCTTCCTGTCCTGACATGAAGTTAAAAAAAAAAAAAAATTTATGAGTTGTATGGATAGCTCCAGTGTCTGATTTAAGTCTTCAGAGCCAACAAGTTATCTTTAGCTTGCTGTTTTGCTGTACATTTGTTTTTATTTGATGACTACAAAAAATGTTTTGCTAAAGAGTAATCTACTTTGCTTTTAATAGTTGTGTTCCATACATCTGTAGCTTTTTGGGTAGACAGCACAAGCATTTCTGTTATGAGACAAATTAGAAGAACAGATGTTTCTTACTGGAGATGTCACATTTTCTTTGCACTGTGTGATGATGGGAAGCACAGTATTTAAATGAATGTTGAATGTTAAAAAGATGTGACATGGGTTGCTTGAAACATAGCACTGTTCTCTTATACTTGATTGGGGTGGTGTGTAAAACAGCATTACTGTAATGTTTGATTACTTTCTTGTGTCTGTGCGGTATAGATTAATGTACATAGGTGGGGCAAGAAACTAGTTTTATCAGGGACAGGAAACAAGTTTTACCAAGTGGAACTGTAATATTGTGTTTTTTAATTTATGATAATTGGGATAAAGGATACAACATTTTAAAATGATTGTGGAAAGTACTATTTGACATTATAATGTTGAACTTACAAAGGTATAGTGAGGTTTGTTAGCAGCATAGTTCTGTTTTTTTATAATAAGTGCCATTCTGTGATACCTGATTGGGGGAAGGGGTGCATAGAAATCACAGGTAGAGGTTGCATGAAATGTACTACATTAGTAGCACAAAGCTGCTGTGTAATGCCTGTCTTTTTTCTTGCATGCACATTACACAATGAATGTTTTTTTCTTGATACTCCACCTTCTGCTTTGTTGAGCTACAAGCCATCATCTAATAGACATGAGTCTATTTGTTCCCTAATGGTGAGGGATACTCAGCTCTACTAGGGCAAGAGCTATCTAGAAAGGCCATCATTCAGGCAGATGTCATGGTGTTTCTCTTCTAATTAGCAACCCAGCTATGATAGCATTTTTGTATACAGGTGCTGATCCCGACAATGGTTGGTGGAATGGGCTGCCTCTTCATTATGGTGACTCATAGTGCCCCCCTCATGAGTGCATGATCCCATGCAATTGCTAGTGGGAGTTACCACCATTTGATGGCTTGGTGAGCTAAAGCCCATTTTTAGGATGCTTACTACACTGCTCCACCTCTGAGGAAATGAGGTTGTAAATATTCAGCTCCGCCATACCCTCTTCCAAGACATGACTACCCATCCTCCCTTGCCAGTGTCATTAAGTGCTCAAGATGATAATTAAACTAGGGTTTCCTGAGACATAATCAGGTCTTAACTCCCCACATGTGACTGCTGCTGTCCAATAGGTAGTGAAATCAGCACTGGCTTGCACAATACATATTAATGCACACCATTTTGGTGAAGAGATTTTACCAAATGTGATAGTTTGTACTGCAGTTAATCATGATGGGTAAGCAAAATACAATATTTCAATGCTGTTTCTGAAAAACAACTTTTGGCATTGTAGTGTTCACAGTTAAACAGGAAAGACATTGTTAATGAGAAAGAAATGATGGTGACTTTAGTTTCGTCTTCATACTACAAGGCTGACCTTATTAATCCTAATGATAAATGCAGTATAATTACTCTCTAACTGCCATTCTTTAGCATAATTATTCTGCTTATCTCTGCTGAAACATCTGTTTGAAGAGTTGTTTATTTGCATATGCCCATCAGAAATGATCTTTGTTAAACATGCACACTTTAGCACAAGAATAGTAATCCAATATACTTTACAAGAAACGTAAATTCAGCAATGACCCCCAGCATGCATACAGAAATATTCAGCAAACAAACATATCAGTTACACAATGCAGAAATATATGCCATTGAACATACAAAATAATCAAAAACATCATATAACATGAGTAGAGCCTACTGCAGTTGTGTTAGGGTTTCTTGCCATACATCTTTTCTGTAACAAAAATATACATGTGTGTGTAGATTTGCAAAAACTATATAATTTCTGCCTCTCTCTCACACACACACACACACGGCTCAGTAGGTAGCATGCTCACCTAAGATGATGGGAAGGTCAGACGGCAGTGCACTCTATTCCTACACCAAGTGCTTGGATTCCGGTACTGAGACCACAGTACAGCATAAAGAGTTTGCTGTAGTCCTGAAATGATGTCCTTTGGATATGATGTTAAACTGTGTCCAGTCTGTGTTAGGGGTAGGTGAGTTGGCTGTAAAAGACCCCACTGCACTTACTGGAAAAATGAGCACTTTTCTATAGTGAATGTTTCAGAGCTTAGCTAAACTCTCTGCTTGTGCATTATTGATGAACACGTAAAGGGCAAAATGCATCATTCTGCAGCTAGTCGGATATGATATACTGGCCTGACTGAATAAAAAAAGTGTTGATTATGTCCTTTAGGGTAATCTTTGTGTCTCCCACGATGGTATCATTAACAGAGGTTTATATATTTTTTCCACAAATAGTGCTCTGTTTGCCAGGATCTTTCTGGTTTAGTCATTCATGTATTTCCTGTACCTTTTTTTTTCTTACAGTACATGGTTAGCCCATCCTGAGCTCTGATACAGCTATTTAGTTTTGCAGCCACTGCTGCCATTGGTCAATTTTTACTGCACACGATTGCACTAAAGCTTCCTGTTTGTGCACCATAACACAGACCTCGCAACCCACTTGTCCACGGTTATTCCCGATGGTATCAGTATTCATTAGCTTGTGTCTAACTTTCCCTTCAGTTTGTACAGAAGACCTTCCAGCCATTGGTGTCGTTACATGTGTTATATATGTAGATTCTCTTGTCTTAAAAGTTTGTCTAGTCTGTACTTTGAAGGTCTTATTAATTTGATAGAAAGTCTCTGAAAAATACATACAAAAATACTTGCAATTAAATGTAAGACTGAGTTTGCTTTAATTCGGTTATTTTTGTTTTATATCATTTAGTTTGTATTTGAACTCTTTCACTTCCCTGGCCAAGTATTTTACTTTCTTATCTGATTCTCACTGGCTTCCCTCTTCTCCTACATTTTGCACGTTCAGCTGCCTAGCAGAGTGCTTCAGTGATCCAGGGCTGCAGTTTTCTCTGAATGACCAGACAATGTTGCCATGATGGCTGTTGTTTATCATTTCTTGCAAGACAGATTTGTAGTAATACCAAAAAGGAGATACTATGGTGTAGTAGGCCGGACCTGCAGTGATCAGAAACTGTACCTGAGGATCATATTGTTAAGGATGTACAAGTTTCACAATGACACTTAAAAGTGGAAAAAAAAGGTGAATGTAGAAAATCAGCAAGCAGTGACTAAAAATCAGAAGGTTAAAAAAACAGTAACTGTTGAACTAAACAATTTAACTTCATTGGCTTTCTGTTCCTCCCACAACAGTAGTTTGTCTTACTGGTCAGAACAGCGAAATTGTCAGACCCATGTGCATTCTAAGATAGAAAGGTCAAGCAAGATGCTTTCAACTTGTTCCATGCACACAGTATGAATAAGTCTACTGTGATACTGAAGTGTAAATGTATGTATTTGCTCATAAGCTGTTATGAATGTGTCATTTTTATAGATTTATTTGTAGATGTCCTTCCATTTCACTATTGCAGTATTCTTTACAATAGGGATCCCCTACCAAGGGTGGTCTGAGATCTGGCCAGTACACCAAAGCCTTTAAGTTGCTTTAAGGTGTGTGCCATAAGTCACACATATGCTCCCCACATATAGTATAGGGCATAAAGCTGATGCCCGTTTGTACCATCCTCAGAACTTCTGTGCTACCAGTCCGAATGCCATGTTTTGATTGTCGGTCTGAATGTCCATTTTGTTGCTGGTTCATCATGCCATTTTAATTAAGTGCCCTGCTGGAGATTTTGCTCTTATCTTCTTTTCTTTTTGTTGTTGCTTGGGGTGGGGGGGTTCATGTCATCCAGAAAGGGTAAATGCCAGTGTGGGAGACAGAGCCCCATAAAGACCATCACAAGCAGTGCTTATTTGATCTCGGTGCTTCCCACAACCATACATCGTGTTCCATTTGTCCGGCTTTTGTTCCAAAGACTCTCCATAGTTGTCCTTCCTCTTTGGCCTTATATTTAGAGAACCAGTGTCTTAAGCTTTTAGTCAAAGACACAATGGAGAGAACTTCCCACTCTGATGGTCAGTTGTCTGTGTAGAAGAAATCTCAGTCTAATTCTTCCACTGTACTGCCTCCACCAGATGTCTCATCTGAGGTTAATGAAAGCCCGGAGGATCACTCGGCTTTTCTATTGAATTCCTCTGCCATGACACCTTCAGAGGTGGGTATGGATCCGAACATACACCCATCCCTGTAGGCCTCAAACACGTCTGCTTCAGATGTTCAGGGAGAACCGTAGATGATTATTACTGAAGGGCCTAGTGTTGGTCCTCAAATTTTAGTTAGAGAGAAACTTCCGACTACAATTGTGGAATGCCGTCCAACATCTGAGCCTTCTAAGTTTTACAGAGCAGACTTCCTTTGATAAAGAAACAGAAAACAAAGCATGTTTCTCATACTCCTAAGGACCCTCAGTGTGAATGGCAGAATTTCAGTCAGAGTTTGTTTAGTGCCCTTATGACTTTGAAACCTCTTCAAGGAGTTTCTGTTTCTGCTCCACCTTGGTCCTCAACTCCTCCTGAAAGGCCTAGGAAACAAAATTCCTCTGAGGAAGCGGTGGATTCAGATGAGGAATCCCTTGCTTCCTCATCCCAGATGCCTTCCCCTTAAGACTGTGGTTCTCAGGAAGAGGAGTCTACTAGTGCTGACACTCCCTTTGAAGAGATTTCCTTCAGGGATACAATTTGCAGGATGATAGAATTTTTTAAATGAGATTCTGCTTGGGTTTCTGAGGTACAGAAGAGATATTACAAGTTTCTGCAAGTGGACTCTCCGAGACCTTCTTCTGTCCCTCTTGTTTTGGCTACTTTGTTGGATGCCTTTGCTGCTGGGTCTCAGGATCCAGATTCCCAGCCCCCTGCCCCCCAAAAAACCTGATAGGTTTTACAGGGTGACTGAGGATTGCAAATTCTTTTATAGATGTCCTTTAGCTCACCCGTCTGTCGTGTCTGTGGCATCTGACAAGCCATCTCAGTTACTGCCTTCTACAAAGCTTCTTCCTTCAATAAAGACAGTAGGACTATGGAAAAGCTAAAGTAAGGTTTATACCTCTGCTATCCTGGCTTTTAGAGCTGTCAGTTACCAAACTCGAAAGTTCAGATGTATTTTGTCTCTTCTTTCTCAGGCCTGTCAGATAATTTCTGACCTTTTTGATTCTAAAGGGAAGACTTCTGCTCTCTCCTTGTTGAGGACTTTTTCTCAGGTGGCTTGCCATTCTGTTAAGTGCAGTTATGGTGCAGCAGATGCTTTTTTCAGAGCTGATGCATTTGGCTCTGTATTGAGGAGATATTCCTGGCTTCAGCTTCAACCTTTGCATGATGATATTAAGGCTTAATTGATAGATGCTCCTCTGGATAAGAAACACTTATTTGGTTCAGCAGCTGCTGATTTAAGTATCTTCAAGATAAGGGCAAGGCTTTAGAGGAACTTAAACATGTTTTGCTTCTCCTTGCCTAAGTTTCAAAGAAATTACCTTAATTAACTGGTCTTTGTAGACAGTCTCACACTCCTCCCAAGGCTAAGAAGGAGGTAAAAGGGCTCCCCCCGCTAAAGACTCATGTAACTCAGAAATCTCCTTTTTCTGACAAACAAGGTGCTGTCTGACTATCCTGTTGTTCTCAGCTGCATTCCTGTTTCTCTTCATCTTTCCCTATCTCTTCCAGTTTGGTTAAAGATTACTCGGGATTCCTGGGTTCTTTCCATTATCTGCCTAGGGTATTACATGGTCTGGAAATCTCTCCCCCCTTTCAGGGGCTTTCCTCAACTCCCTCAGGAACAGTTGTTTTTCTTTCCAGGGGTGTTTCAGGATCTTTTGACTCAGGGAACTCTTCAGAAGGTTCCAGTTTTACCAAAGGGGGGAAGGGGTTTTACTCTAGAATTTTTTTTATTCCCAGGAAAGATGGCACTTGGAGACCAATTCTGGACCTCTCTCATTTAAACACCTTTTCTGAAGGTCTCTTCCTTTCGGATGTTATCCCTTAAGAATTTGTTCCCTCTGCTGCTTCCTCAGGCTTTTCTAGTGTCTCTAGACCTCAAGAATGCTTATCTTCAAATCCCTATTCATCCCCTTTTCAGGAGGTTTTTATGATTCTCTGTTGCTTCCTGGCATTTTCATGTCTCTACTTTGCACTTTGGCCTTTCTACTGCCTAAAGGGTATTCACCAAATGCCTCACTCCTGTTATCGCCTTTTTTAGGCTAAGGGGGATACTAGTCTTTCCCTACTTAGATGATCTTCTGCTTCAGGCATCCTCTCCAGAGATTCTGCAGCATCTTCGCTTTTCTATTTCCCATTTTTAAAGCCTGGAGTTCACTATAAATTTCCAAAAGTCTTTCTGACTTCTTCACAGGATCATGTATTTTTGGTGTTCAGGATCCAGACTTTTCCAATGCTGGTATCCCTGCCTCCTTCCAAGGCCCTGACTGTCATTTATTTCTTTCACTCCCTTCTTCCTCTGGCTTTAATCAAGGCAAGGGAGTTTCTGATTGCCTCCACCATTTGTATGCTCCCTTTTACCAAACTCCACATGAGAAAACTTCATTGGTTTCTAAAGTTAGTTTGGCTTCAGCATTTTCACCCCCTTGACTTATTAGTTGCTCTTCTTCAATGCCTTAACCTGGAATTTCACTTGTGGATTCAGCAGTTGACCCTCCATTCAGGGCTTCCTTTTCATCCCCCTCTTCCTTCTCAGGTGCTGTTCACAGATGCTTCAGACATGGGATGGGGAGCATCCTTTAGCTCTCTAAAGGTGCAGGGTCCTTTGTCACCTTAACAAAGGAAAAAAACACATCAGTGTAATGGAAATGAGAGCTCTTCTGCTGGCTCTTCAAGCTTTTCACACACTCTTCTCCCCAGGGCCTCTCAAGATGTTTACAGACAGTACCACAGTGATGTGGTATGTCAACAAGCTTCTAGTGTGGGAACTAGCTATCCGTTATTGTGTGACTCTTCAGACAGTTTATATTCCCTCAGGTCAGAACATTGTGGCAGACTGTCTGAGCAGGTCCGTAACACAATCCCATGACTAGATGCTTCACAGAGATGTATTTCTGGACATTGTCCACCAGTGGGGTCCCACTTCCTCTGGTCTGGAAAGTGGACACCCTCTCTTTTTCTTGGAAGGGGATGTTTCTTTACAACTTTCCTCCCTTTCCCCTTATTCGATACATCCTATTCAAAGTACAACAGGATGTTCCCAGAATCTTGCTGGGGATTCATTTTTGGTACAGACAGCATTTGTTCCCTTTTCTACTGCATTTAGCCAAGGGCAATCATCACAAGTTACCTCACAGGGTGAATCTACTCACACAAGACAAGTGATCTTTCATCCATCCTCACCTGTCCACTCTTCATCTGACCTTTGTGTTGGTGATAGGATTTTGATTCATACAGACATCTTTTTTCTGAGGATGTGCTCAGGGTCCTGCAGGATGCCAGGAACCCCTACTTATCCAAATGGAAGAGGTTTTTCTATTTGGTGTCTTTCTCATAACCTGGATCCATTTTTTGTGATGTCCCTTTGTTTCTATCTTATCTGTGTGAATTTCTCAATGCTTGGTTGGTTTATTCTTTTGTTAAGGCCCACTTATCAACATGTCTGCCTTTATCACCTTCTTTCACTTCTAGATTTGAAGTTGAACAGTTTCTTTAAGGCGTCCTTCATATTGGACTTCCCAGGAAGCCTGCCTCTGCCCCTCCTTCCTGGGATCTTAATTTTGTTTTAGAAAAATTGACCCAAGCTCCTTTTGAGCCTGCAGCTTCAGCTTCCTTACAGCAGCATTCTTGGAAGGTTGTACTTTTGTTAGCTCTTACTTCTCCCAGATGGTGTCTGAGCTTCAAGCCCTTATGGCTTGTCTTCCTTTTTTTAAATTTTCCATAAGAACAGGGTACTAATCCTTCTTTTATGCCCGAGGTGGTGAATGAGTTGTCTCATAATCAGTCTATTCATTTGCCTACTTTTTTCCCTTCTCCGCAATCTGCTAGTGAGAAGGTGCTGCACACCTTGGATATGCATAAACAACTCAGATTTTATTTGGATAAGACTACAACTTTTAATAAATATGATCAGCTCTCTGTTTCCTTTCATCCTAGATGCTTAGGTTTGGCTGTTTCCAAACAAACTATTTCTTCTTTGATTTCTTTTTGTTATACCTTCAATAGCAAGAGGCTTTCTTCTTCTTCTTTTAAGGTCATTCTACTAGGGATGTGGCTTCTTCTGGTGCATTTTTCAGGGTTTTGGATAGTAACTCTATTCTCGAGGCAGCTACCTGGTCTTTTGTGCATACATTTACCAAACACTTTCCAGAGCTTGAGATGGCTCTGCTAGGTCCATTCTCCATGGGTTTCTGGAGAGCTCTGCTGATCCATCCTCCTCCCTCTTTTCTTTCTGTGGTTTAGCACTCTTCCTATTGTAGAATACTGCAGCAGTGAAATGGAAAGGCAGTGCAGTTGTGCAAGATCTGACCATAACAGTAGATCTACAGCAGTGAAATGGAAAGGCAGTGCAGTTGTGCAAGATCTGACCATAACAGTAGATATCATTCTCTTCACTATTGCAGTATTTACTCCCTTCCTTCTCCCCCCTGCTTATTTTCTCTTCTGGGTATACTAGTTACCTCTTTTTTCTTGGACTGACATTCCCACTGGGGCTCTCAATTCTGAGGATGGTATGTCCAGATGTCACCCTTGTGCCCTGTGTCACAGACGGGGAGCATATGTGTGATGCATGGTGTACCTTAAAGCAACCTAAAGGCTTTGGTATACTAGCCAGAAGTCAAGCTGCCCTTGTCAGGGGATCCCTGTTGTAAAGAATACTGCAACAGTGAAGAAAGGACATCATCCGTTATGGTAAGATCTTACACAACTGTACTTTCTTCTATTTTAACTTTATGATAGTAATTATAAAATGTCTAACAGTGCATGGCACCATGTCCATTCAAATTTCCAGAAATAACATAAATGTAAACTTTAGTAATGAGTGTGACGTGTTTGTTTGCATGCTTCCAAACAAATAGCTATGGCAAAACCTACGCCTTCAGTTATATATCTACAACAAGATATGGATGTTAAAAGCCTGATCTTCAGTACTTTGGCTTTAAGTATTCAGGTATTCTGTTATTTCTGGGTATCCATGTGAATCAGCACAGTCAATCTTATAATGAGCTTTGCCATCATTAAAAGTGTTTTAGTAGAATTATTTATTGATGTATGCATTTATTTGTCTTTCTACACTGGCAAAGTCCATTTACAGTGGAGGCCCAAGGAAAAAAGCTCCAATTTATTTAAATTGTTGTTATTAATTAATTTAAATGTAGTCTATTGTAGAACATAATGTTTGTGTAATTGTTTTCTTCTTTGACATGTTCTTTTGCTAACTCTGGTTAAGTAAAAATTGAATCATAAATGTCACTGCTGTTTTAAATGCATATTTTGTGGCAGTAAAATAAGGTGGAATGAAAAATAATTTAAAAAGTCTAAAAAATGTGTTGTTAGTAATTATTTTGCATGTAATGGGCAGTGGGCATTAAACAGGGAACAGCACTGCTATTCACTATGAGAGGTTGTAAACAACAATGATGAAAAAGTCAATAAAAAGCTAGAGGCAATTTCTGATTTTAGAAAAGGACACAAAGTTGACAATTAATTGTGTATCTCTTATTTTATAAAGTGTGCTGAACAGTATAGAGGGTTATGTTTTTGTCTTTGATCATAACTCTTTGTAGTGCATGGAGTTTTATCTACTGCATGTACTACCTGTTATAAAAAAACAGTGTTTTAGATGCTCTGAAAGTCAGTAAAGCACTTACTGATGCTGTTGTATAGACAGCAAGTACAGAAAAAATTGGGTACAGTTTTTAAATACTACCCTAGTTTAAATAAGATACTTAAATGGACATAGGAGGAAAGATATTCAGGGACTGTTGAGAGTGAAAGAATGTCCCTTTACTTACACTCGACTGTAACAGTGCTTAGGGAGGGGTGTAACATTTGTTATATACCTTTAAAAGTGCTGTTACAGTTCGATCTTGTGCTGCAGAAACTCATAATTGGTTTACCTTTTTTCTGATTTTTGAGAGTAACCACAGCCTTCCATGCACTACAGATAAATTACTGACTACTTAACAGCCACATCCCAGGAGAATTACCAAGTGCATCTAAAGTGTAAAGCAAGTATTTCTGATCTAAGTAAACTAATTTAGAAAAGGTAGTATTCAGCTGTACTCTGGGACAAGAAATATTCACAGGTTTAGTGTACTGCTTGGCTGTTTTGCTGTCAGAGCTCTGATGCTATGGCCATTTACAGAGATTAACTGCTCTGTCATGCAGAGAACCTTTCAGTATTGTTTTTCCTCCATTTTTCGTATAAAGAATGGATGAGTAGTTGTAGTTATACTGTAGCACTGGTACAAATGTTTATCTTTCTGCTAACTTTTGTGTTTAGGAATCCACTGCTATATGCAAATTGTATTTTCCTATTAATTGTTTTACTGTTGCATAAAAAGATTAAGTAATGTGCAGCTCTTACTGTATCATGAAATTTTCACATGGGATGAGTAATATACCAGGGATACAGGCAAATAAGGGAAATATTTTTTACTCTGCTTAGAGGAATTGTACTTTGTGTTTGACAGTTATCACTGGTATCTAGCAGGCTGCAAAATTCTAAAATAATTCCTAGCATATGTGGTCTAAATAAGCTTTGCAGTTTGTTTATTTCATGAACAATGTTTTGTTTTTGTGTTGTTTTGATTCCTCCTTTCACATCTGTCATTTACATGTTATTCCTTCTAGAATGCTGAAGGTTACTCTTTAAGTATTCCTATGCCAGGCCATCCAGTAAATTTTTCAGAAGTAACAATGGAACATGCACAAAAGGATGCAGAACAACTTGAGAAATTAATTTCATCCCATGATGTGATATTTCTATTGATGGACACACGTGAAAGCAGGTGGTTGCCTACTGTTATTGCTGCCTACCAGCGAAAGGTAAAAGTAAACATGTTACATCAGTTTCATTGCAAACTGTCTTTTTTTTTCTGTTGGTCTTCAGAAGAATTGTTGTAGTTTTTACAAACTTAACCAAAGTACACAAGCAGTAACTTGTGCTTTAGTTTAAGAAGTGCAGAAAAGGTCCTATTGTCCTACGATGAATTTCATCTCGGTGAAGTAAAAAGCCTACAAAATGGTACATTAGTACAACCGTGTTTTTCCTGTGAAACTTTTGACAGTTATGCTCAACACACCTGGTCATAATGGTTTTACCTTGTCAATATGCAGTGTTTATTCTCTGGTCATGCTGATATACTGCTAACTTCTTACTATAGGACAGGCTGAACTATGTTCAAGTCAGTCCCTTAAGAAGGTATTCAGAAAAATATTTTTATGGTTAGAAGTATTTGTAGTTAAATAAGAAAAGGGAAATGTCGTACTACTGTCATGGGAAAAAATAACTTTAAAAGGGTGAGTAATTTTGACCCTTCTAACAAGACTTCTTCAGAATATGAAAGCAGGTACATATTCACTTTTAGGAAGACTCTCTGACTTCTCAGCACCTCTCTTTCTTCTTGTTTTCCTTTGACAGGAAAGATGCTAAGTTTTCTGGTGTCTTTTTCCATCTCTGTCTTTACCAACAACCACAGCCCCGAACACAAATGTCCTACTTTATGAAGTACAAATGACTTTGAAATGGCTGACTTCAGCCCTCTTTTTTTACATTAGTTTCATTAACCAACAAACCTTTAAGAATCTACTGTGAGTAATGCATCAAGCTGCCTGGCCATCTTAAAAGATAGCTATTTAGAAAAATTATTACCATAGCAGTTTTATATACAATATTATGGCAGTTTTACTTTCTTTTGACATGCCACTCATTGAAAGACACAGCACTATGCTACATACTCACCCACAGCTTAAAACCATTTACTTCAGGTGGACTAAGAACTCTATAGACAGGTGGTTGAGCCTGGCCTGTGCTGTATTGTAAATTTGAGTGGTTGTAAGGATAGTACCCACCTACAAGTTTTGTGTTTCTATCTTGCTACCAATTTGACCATGTCTGAGGACATTCTTTGTCACCACTATGAACTTCTGGCTCTGCAGAGTAATATTTTAGTGAAAAGAGCACTCACTTGATTGACAGACATCTGTAATGGAATACTTGATTTCCACCCAACTTAAACTGCAACTCTCAAAAAACAAAAAAAACACAAAATAAATAAATAAATATATATATATATATATATATATATATATATATATATATATATATATATATATATGTATCTGGGGAGCCCTCCTCACACCATACATCTGACATATGATCTAAGCCTGAAGGTGGTAGGTACATAAAGGACAAACAAGTATGAATTACCTCAGAACTTCTTTGCTGTCAGCCTGATAGCAGAACTGCACTTTGTCTTCAGTCTGTGGGACAGACTGCTACAGCTACCTAGCCTTTGGGGTAGATAAATACCCTGTTGGGTACCTTTCCTTTTCTTATTGTTTCTCTTAATTTTTGTAGATGTCATCCAAGAGAGGGAAATGTGACGTGAGAGGCAAATTTCACACAAAGATCATCACGACAGATATTGAACATAACCATTAAGTGTGTGTGATTGTCAGTTCTTCATTCGTAAAGCCTTCCAAAGCTGTATCTCTTCCATAAGTGTATATTTAGAAAACCAAAGGCTTAAAGAACTTACCCATACACAATGTTCTGTGTACCTCCTTTCCCTGACATTCAGCTGTAACCAAAGAAAAAGCCTAAGAAGTCAAAACTAGAGGCTTCAGCTGTCCAGACCAACCTGGGCATCTCCTCTGTGTCCATTGAAGAGTCTTGAGATTGTGCAGTGCCTATGGTTGCCCCAACTGTCAGGACTATGCCGGAGTCCATATGGAGCACTCCACTCACATGTCCATTGTGGTTGATCTGACATCTGATTCAGATTAGAAGGGGGAACCCCAGATGGTTATTTCTGAGGGTCAAAAGGTGAGTCCTCATGTTTTAGTCAGAGAGGAAATACCCTGTCCTTCAGGGCTCTGATCCTCCAAATTAAGTCCAGGCAGACATGCCTACCAAGAAAGTACAGAGCTTGTCTAAACAGTCCTGTATTGGTTTATAGGTTCATAGATTAGGTTCATAGATTAGTACTAAGCTAACTGCCTTTGCGAGCTATTTTAAGCCTAGTCAATTATCCCTTGTGAGACTCAAACCCTGCACCTTGTGTTTGTAAGGCAAACACCTTAACCATCTTTGCAGTAGCTTGGTAAGAGAAGTTTTTATTTGAATTTAGATTTTATTTTTTACAACTGTTTTTCACTGTTTATAGGAAGCAAGGGATAACTTGTAGACAAGAAGTTTTACTTTGATTTATATTTTGTTGTTTTACCTTTAATTTTCACTGTTGTTAGAAAGGGATAGGTTTTAGACAGGCAAACTCTAGCTATCCTAAGGTTACCTAGTTAGCTATAAATTCGCACAGACTGCAGACAGGACAATCCAGGGATTATCTAAACAATCCTGCCTTGGTTTGTGATTTATTGATCTTTACTGTTAAAAAGAGGTTTGACTGCAAGTGATAATGAGCAGAAGCTACTGCACATGTTCACACGTGATGTAAAGGAATTTCAACTTCTGTATGACTTTCAGAAGTTGTACAGTTTGAGCAACAATTATGAAGTACTTTTAATGTAGTAATTAGTTGTTTATTGTTTTTATGATTTTTCTCCTAGAAATTGATTTAAGTTCTCTCTGAATTCTGTGGTAACTGATTTTGATTATTCTTTCATTTTAGAATTTTTTATTAATTTCCAACTGAATATAGATTCCTTAAATGTGTATGCCATTAATGATTTGCTAAAACACAAATATGTTGCATAGTGTAATAAATGTTATGTATATTTAAAGGGAACACCTGATAACACTGGATCTGTGTTCCTCATGTAAAAAGTTGGATGATTTGCTTACCATTATTAGTAGTAAATCTAGACTTAATGATAATGATGATATTATTTGTGTAATAAGCACAGATGGAGAACTGTTGCTACATTTATTAATGACCGGACTGGTGAGATAAATAATGTTAGGCAATGAACAAATAGAACACATTTAGGAAAGACGGCATCTGTTGTCTGTAAAGATCATCCAAACCCTGTTAAACAAGACAATGCCCTAACTTGGGAATTGTGGATACAAGTATTAAGCAGTCTGAAGATATAGAGCATTTTGAAGGAGATAAAAAAAGAAAGGAAGAAGTTCATAACAAGGAAGAAAAAAAATGATAAATGTCTGTAAAGTAAAGAGAATATATACTAAAATGGACACAGCTTTGTTATGTAACTGACAGATTACAGGGAATGGTAACATTTTTCTATCAGAAAACATTCATACCACAGAAAAAGGTAGTATTTTTTTCAAAAGAGAAAGTAGGGCAGGTGAAAAGGAAGAATTCAAAACAGAACATGGAAGGATTGGGGAACATTATTGTAAGAAAAAAGATGAAAAAGAGAGACGCCGACAGCATGGCTCAAGCTGTGGATGTAGAAAGCCAGCTGGATGACAGTTGTATACTTAGAAATGTAATACTCATTGGAAATGGTGAGAATTAATAAGACTAAATGGTGATGAAGATCATTCCTTTGTAACTGTTGATAGAGCAGATCTTACTGAATTAGAAGTTAAAGATTATTCTGATCTGGTCAGAACTGGAGATTCATTTACTAGAGGAAATGATACTTACCTTTACAAAGATAATGAACATCAAATAGTGTTATGCTTTCCAGGAGCAAAAATAGAGGATGTGAGACAAGCCTTAGAATGGCTTAATGTAAGGAAGTATGGATCTGTTTTTATTCATGTCTGTACAAATGAGCTCATCTACAAGGACTGTCTGACTGTTGGAGGGGAACTTACAGCCCTTTTAAATAGTGTATTTTGTACAGGTGTTAGTATGTATTTTTCACAAATCACATATAGAAAGGAGAGTCCGGTGTATGAAAATATTTTTGGGGTAGATACCTACATGAAAAAAAAGTCCTGTTTTTAAAAAATGGAAATGTATAGAGAATCCAAGCCTAATTTTAGCCACATATGTTCAGATAAGATAGTATGCATTTGTCAGGATAAGGGAAGACCATTTTTGCAGCAGATATTTTGCCATATTTGACAAACACAAGGCAGGATTTTTGCCAAGTCAAAAATTTAACATTTTGCAGATCCAAACCTTTGATGCATCTCTGATGGTTTTTAATGATTGAAGCATTAATAATAAAGCTATTTTATTGGAAAATTTGCTACATTCCCACAAGACTGATGCTGTTATTGTTTGTGAAACATGGTTAAAGAATAATGACTGGTTACCAGTTCTGTCAGGGTATAAATGTTTTTACTGTAACAGACATTCTAACAAAAATTCTGGTGAAAGTGTTATGGTAGGGACCAAAGATAGTTATGTGACCTGTGATTCATGCTTAGTGATAACAGCAATACTATAGATTGTGTAACTGTGACAATAAAGACAACCCTGGAATATATAACAATTGCTGGACTGTATAGACCACCAAAGTCAAGTGCTGATGACCTAGAAGAATCCATACATTTCTTGAATGAAATACAGGAGGAAAGAATAGTGGCTGGGGACTTAAATCTATCAGATAACTGGAATAGTATTGATTCAACATCATTAGTAAGGAAATTATTCACAACATATGTTCAGGAACAGCAACTGCTCTAGAATGTAAAAAAAAAAAAAAACTGTAAGGAAACGGAACATTATAGACATTGTATTCCTAAAGAAATTATTATTACTTCATGTCATGTTTTAACACCATTGATTTGCAGTGATCATGGGGTTACAAATTTTAATTTGTTGCTAAATAATTCTGCCAAACTGAAATCTAAAGCAATATACATGATATTAATTACTGATTGCATGGAAGCAAAATGGTCACTATGTAAAACTAAATGGAGTGATGTGTTCAGTGGAAAAACTGCAGAAAGAATGTGAACAGTTTTTAGTGCAAAAAAAAAAAAACAGCACAATGCACCTCCTAGTAGGGTGAACAAACTCTGTGCATACCAAAGGAAAATATGCTGAATAAAATCCAGTATGGTGTTTGAACAGAGCCAGTCTTTAAAAAAACAAGTAGGTGAGCGCTTTCACGAGTGAAATACCTGCTTCATCAGACCTTAATACATCATTTTTTCTAAGTGTGTTTTATATAAAACTTTTGAAACTGCAAGAATCAATGACAATAAGCAAAACACATTACGTAATTCAGTTGCTTAAAAGGGGTCATAATTCAGTTGCTTAAAAGGGGTCATTATAAAATACACTTGTTACAACGGTAATGCCATCCCAAGAAATGTGCGTGTCATACTACATGTGTGGAGTGTGCATGTCCTTCCTGCGGTTGGGTGGGCATTCGAAAGACATGCGTAAATGGGCGTGCCTTAGTTGAAGGTTGAACGTCGAGCTGGCACCTCGGCATTCGTGAAAATCTACTGCCAATCATTAGCAGACCAGAGTTCAGTTGTAGCGACCCCTAACCGGGAAAAGCCGAAAGACAACAACATACTACATCAGTAAAAGCTAAATATTTACATATACACATAAATAATCGATATAAAACATAAGTGTATATGTGGCTACCCATGTAAAAAGGTGTATGTAATATAAATGTGTAAATTTTGAAACAATAATATACACACATTTTCATTTAAATAATGGTCTGGCTTTTAAAATGGGCTTGAGTGGCAAATGTCCATTCAGACCCATTCTGCCATCCGCCCTAAGTCTAATAATCCATTTAATTTCTTGAGCTTCTGTATAATTAGAAATATCTCTTTTGCGTTCACTGTCCTTGATCTTTTCTATGACCAAAAAACTAAACTGATTCATAGGTTCATAGGTCAGTACTAGGCTAACTGCCCTTTTGGGCCATTTGAAGCCTAGCCAGTTACCCCATATGAGAATCAAACCCTGCACCTTGTGTCTTTAAGGTAAACACCTTAACCATTATGTCATCCTCCCACCCTGATGCTCAGAAGAGCTATTAGCTATATGTTTGGCAAGTGCATTGTTCACATTGTGCGTGGTAATACTATAAAGATGTTCCCTAATGCAATCTTTCAGTCTTCTGTTGGTCTTTCCAACATAGAAGACTTGACAAACTTTGCAGTGAGCTAAATATACTATATTAATCTGGTTGTAATTCGCATGCACATAAAATTTAAACTGCTTAGTAGTAACTGGGTGGACTAAATGTCCATTACTATTAATTTATGAACAGTACCTACAAGCTTTACAAGGCTTTGTACAAAATTCACTAGCACCAATCTTATTAATTTTCTGGTCATAGTTTTTATTACCACATAACATTCTCTTAATATTTTTCTTGTTCTTGTATCTAAAATTTGGCTGCATACCTACTATGTTAATAATTCTACTATCTGTTGTAAGAATCCCCCAGTGTCTACTAATAATCTCTCTAATATATTTATTATCATTGGTGTAATAGATAGAGTACTTCAAATGCTGTTTCTCTGATTTAGTGGACTTTCTGTTTGGTAACCCATCACTGTTACTGGAGTAAAAGGGATGATTTTACTCTCTGTCATTTTTTACATTTTCCAAAATTGCACTGATGTATGATTGCTTATAGCCTCTGGATATAAATCTATGATTGAGCTCCTTTAATTTGTACATGGGGGGGGGTGCATACTGTTGCGGTGAAGCAACTTATTGCATGTGCAAGGTTTCCTAAAAATTCCTGTGGCAACATTATCCATATCATTCTTATTAATTCTAATGTCCAAAAAATCTGTCCTATATGGGTCATGTTTTATATCAAACTTCAAAAATGCATCAATATTTTGAATATCCCCACAAAACTGTTTAAATACATCAGCATCTCCAATCCATGCAAAAAGATGTCCACAAATCAACAGTAGAATGGACTATACTTACTATATAACTCATTGTTCAATATATGTTTGGTTTCCCAAGCTGCCATAAATATGTTGGCATAGCTATTGGCACATGCAGTGCCCATAGCTACACCATCAAGCTGAAGATAATACCTCCCTTTGAACACAAACATGTTATTACTTAATACCACAAACTTGAAGGTGGTAATAACTTTTAAGTCACCCTCTTGATATTCACTATGTGTAACAAGATATTCCCTCAGAATCATGATACTCTGCTCATTGGGAATTTTAGTGAATAGTGAACACATATCCATTGTCACAAACTGAATGCTGTTGACCTTATTACATGTTGAAAATAACCCATAAAGATCTGACAAAAACTTCTGGTGCCATCAAGAATGTTCTTGTTCACAGATACAATAGGACATAAACGCTTCTCCATTATAATAGAAAAAGGTTCATTTAGCCAACCCTCGCCACTCACTATAAGTCTTAAAGGGAGTGGCATAGGATGCTTATGGATTTTTGGAATGCCCTGTATGCAGGGGATCTTAGGATGTTCAATCTGACAATATTTAAATATGTCATTTGTAATGAGTTGACTATTGCACAAATTTAATAACATGCCATCTATACGTGTTTTCATCTGATGCATTGTCAACATGTCTAACACACTGTATGTGGTCCGATCTCCTAACATCTCATACATTTTATCAACATAGTAAACAGTTGTTCATAGTTACTGTTGGTCCCCCATATCAGCGGGCTTTATAATGGTGTCATTACTATTTTGTAGGTTTCTTAAAGCTCTATATTCTTGCCCATTAATATTATAAAAAGTTTTCTTTCTATTTGATCCTTCAAACAAAGTGTAAATATCATCTGTACATAATTTACTAAATGCCTCCACTAATGGATGATTTGTGGGGCACATATGTACTGGGTTTTTTAAAATTACAATTGTTAACAGTACCTGGATCAGTAGTTGGAAACTGCATCTTCAACATGATGTTACATGTGAACATTTTTAAGTCCAATATAGTCTCTATCATATCTGCTGGTTGAGACAGAGTAAAAGTGAGTCCTTTCTCGAGGACCGATATCTCATGAGTGGAAAGTTTCTTATTAGAGATTTTCCAGTTTGCAACTACTGATCTGTTCTTAACTCATTTAACTCCATGTAATAAGGTCAATAGAATTCAATTTGTGACATTGGATGTGTGTTCGCTATTCACTAAAATTCCCAATGAGCAGGTTATTATGGCTTTGAGGGAATATCTTGTTACACATAGTGAATATCAAGAGGATGACTTAAAAGTTATTACCACCTTCAAGTCTGTGGTATTAAGTAATAACATGTTTGTGTTCAAAGGGAGGTATTATCTTCAGCTTGATGTTATAGCTATGGGCACTGTGTGTGCCAATAGCTACACCAACATATTTATGGCAGCTTGGGAAACCAAACATATATTGAACAATGCGTTATATAGTAAATATATTCCATGCTACCGTCATTTTGTGGATGAAATCTTTTTTGTATGGGTTGGAGATGCTGATGTTTTTCAACAGTTTTGTGGGTATATTCAAAATATTGATGTATTTTTGAAATTTGATATAAAACATGACCCATATAAGTCAGATTTTTTGGACATTAGAATTAATAAGGATGATATGGATAATGTTGCCACAGGAATTTTTAGGAAGCCTTGCACATGCAATAAGTAGCTTCACCGCAACAGTATGCACCCCCCTATGTGTTTCCCAATGTAGTGAGAAGACAAGCCATTTGAGCATCTAGGCTTAATGCCACAGATGAAAGATTTGAGGACAAATTAAAGGAGCTCAATCATAGATTTATATCCAGAGGCTATAAACAGTCATACATCAGTACAATTTTGGAAGATGTAAACCATGATAGAGAAGAAAAGTTTTGTCTCTTTTACTCTAGTAACAGTGATGGGTTGCCAAATGAAGTACTCTATCTATTACAGCAATGATAATAAATATATTAGAGAGATTATTAGTAGACACTGGCAGATTCGTACAACAGATAGTAGGATTAGCAACATAGTAGGTATGCAGCCAAATTTTAGATATAAGAACAAGAAAAATATTAAGAGAATGTTATGTGGTAATAGAAACTATGACCAGAAAATTAATATGATTGGTGTTAGTAAATTTTGTACAAAGCCTTTTAAAGCTTGTAGTTACTGTTCATATATTAATAGTAGTGGACATTTTGTCCACCCAGTTACTACTAAGCAGTTTACATTTTATGTAAATGTGGATTTTAACAGCATTAATATAGTATATTTAGCTCAGTGCAAAGTTTGTCAAGTCTTCTATGTTGGAAAGACCAATAGAAGACTGAAATATCACATTAGAGAACATCTTTATAGTATTACCACGCACAATGGGAACAATGCACTTGCCAAACGTATAGCTAATAGCTCTTCTGAGCATCAGTTTAATTTTTTGGTCATAGAAAAGAACAAGGACAGTGAACACAAGGGAGTTCTTTCTAATTATACAGAAGCTAAAGAAATCAAATGGATTATTAGACTTAGGGCGGAGGGTAAAATGGGTCTGAATGGACATTTGCCACTCAAGACCATTTTAAAAGCCAGACCATTATTTAAATGAAAATCTGTGTATATTATTGTTTCAAAATTTATACATTTATATTACATACACCTTTTACATGGGTACCCACATATACACTTATGTTTTATATTGATTATTTATGTGTATATGTATATATTTAGTTTTTACTGATGTAGTATGAGACGCACATTTCTTAGGATGGCATTACCCTTTTAACAAATGTATTTTGTAATGGCCCTTTTAAGAAGTTATGCAATTGGAATGATGTAATGTGTTTTGCTTATTGTCATTGGTTCTTGCAGTTTCCAAAGTTTTTTATAAGACACACTTAGAAAAATGTTGCATTAAGGTCTGATGAAGTGGGTATTTCATGCTTGAAAGCGCTCACCTACTTGTTTGTTATTTGAATAAAGATTGGCTCTGTTTCAAACTCCGTACTGGATTTTATTTAGCATAAAAAATGTTTAATATCAGGATATAGGCATACAGTGCTGAAGGGACATATTTCCATAAGAGCAAGATACTTAATTAAGGTGAGAGACAAAAATGATAAGAAATGGAAAAGAGGTTGAACTACAACTTTGAAAACTGAAATAGGGTGGACAAACAAATTAAGCATACTGTGAGACAAGATCAAGAAAAAATTTGAAGCAAATTTATATAAAGGTATTGTGCATAATATGAAAACATTTTATAGCTACATAAGATGTGGAAGGAATTAGGATTGATGAACCATGTGTAGATTGGATAATTTTCCTCACAACCGATTATATATATTTACAAAATCTTATACAAAACAGTTTGGATCTACAAAGGGGCTGATAAGTTGTCCTAGTGACATCCACGTAACCTTTGATACTGAAATCAGATTAGATTGTATTGAAAAAGAACTATGTAAACTGGATCCAAACAAAGCTGAGAATATTTCCGCAAGAATGTACATTACCATTATATCTGTTATTTACTAGGTCCCATAACTATGGGGAGATTCTTCAAGACTGGAGACATGCACTTGTTAAACCTATCATTAAGGGAAAGGGGATTAGCCAAAGTATACTGTGGTGGTGGTGGTGGTGCTGCGGTAGCATTGTCGCCTCACAGCAAGACGTTGTCCTGTTCGATTCTCAGCTAGAGCGTCTTCTGTGTGGAGACATGTGTGAATGGGTGTACCTTCGTTGAAGGTTGTGCATCAGTGCCGGCTACTCGGCACGTAAAAATCTACTGCCAATCATTAGCGGACCGGAGTTCCGCTGTGGCGACCCCTAACCGGGAAAAGCCGAAAGGCACAACAACATAAAGATGCACTAAAATCTACAGCAAGCGGTAAAAAAAGCAAGTACCAACTGGCAGCATCGAACATAAAAAAACTCCACGCGAGAGTCTGAATAATTTTAGCAATATGACTTGTAATTTTTCCTTTCATTAACCAAACATGTATACTTCATCAGAAATGGCCTCCACTACAAACACCCCAGTTTAAAAATCCTTAATTAATGACATCAATAGCAGTCAATCAAATCTTAAAGACAAAGTGCAGCTTAAGAATACACTCATTGTAGGAACTGATAATACATAAAATTAAATGTTTTAATATAAACAATGTACATATGTAGTGAAAAATAAAATGTATATGATATAAAATTCACAATTTAGCTGCCCCCAGTTTAAGAATAGGTAAAATAGAAATGCTTTCATTAAATGCAGGAAAAACAGTGGCATTCATCTTAAGCTGCCACACAGCTTCCTTGAATTCCAATGTGATCTCCCAGGCACCACCCTGAGGGGTGGTGACAACTCTGTCATTAATACCTAATTGAAATGTCTGAAAGTTGTCACATTCCACAGATTGTTTATATAAAGCATTGTTTGTGTTTTTTAGTATAGATGTCATAACAATGTGCATAGATCTTTTTTCTTAATGCACAATCTGTTTTACCTACGTAAAACTTGAGACAAGATTTACAATTCACCAGATATGCTACTCTTATCATAGGACAATTACCATTCATAAATGTCACTTTAATCACATTGTTCTCTTTCCCACCAGAGTTAAACATAATAGTTATAGCATGGTCAATTATCATATATTTACATTGTTTACAAAAAAACACATCTAATTGACCTGTGTACTAATTCAGTAGTAAATCTAACCTCTGCATTTTATAAATACTTTTTAAATTTTCGCAGTCTTATACAAAATTCTTGGCTGTTCACCGAGAATTTTGACAACATTAGAATTCAACTTTAAAATATTCCAGTTGGTAATAATAATGGATTTTAATCAACTAGCCCAACTATTTTACTGAATAATTATAGCTGTCTCAAATCCTAGGTTAGTAGTCACTTCCTTACTGTCATAACTGCTAGATTTTGCACTACTTTGTAACAAATTTGAATCAAGACCTAAAAAAGGTGTATGTCATTGGCTCATTTCTGAAAGTACTTGTGATCGTAATTGTTCAGGTCATTTCTCATGTTAAGCTCTATTCTTGAACATATCAACAAAATTTCTATTTCATGATTCAAGCTGTCCCTGTCTGATGTCATCCTAGCTAATCTGATAAGCTTGTCCTTAATGAGACTTTTCTGTTGTGTAAAGGTGAGACAGCTGTGAAAATGTAAAGAACTGGTTCTAAAAGTTGACTTTCTGTAAATAGTTGAAACAAAGCCTGTTTTAGTCTTTATAATGCTTGTGTCAAGAAAATTAATATAATTACAAGAAATAGTGTATGTGAATTTCAAAAATGTAGTAGTGAGATTAAGGTATTCAGTAAACTCGTGTAACTTAGATGCAAGCCTTGGTGGCTGTTCTACCCTCCCTGGTTTCCACAGGGATATGGTTAATCTTAGACCTAAGCCTTCCTTCATGCCATGGTGGTTAATGAGTTATCTTTGAATCAGTCCATCAATGTCCCTTCCTTCTTTCCTTCTCCTCAAAACAGAAGGGAAAGAGTTCTTCATTCATTAGATGTGCATATGCAGGTTAGATTTTACCTGGACAAGACTAAGTACATCAGGAAATCAGATCAGCTCTGTGTCCTTTCAGGAAAATAAAATAAATTGGGGTTGCCTGTCTATAAGCAACCCATTTCCTCCTGGATTTCCAAAACCATTTCCTTTTGTTATTCCTTTCATGTGAAACAGCTTTCCACTTCTGCCAAGGCTCACACCACTAGGGTTGTAGCTTCTTCTGGAGCCTTGATTGTAGAACTATCCTTGAGGAAGCTACATGGTCCTCAGTCCATATTTTTACCAAGCATTACAATTACAAGTTGGATGCCTTTTCCTAGAGCCTGGTCTTATTGGATCACAACTCCACTTCTTCCACGTCCTCCTACCAGCCTTTTGCTCACATTTGGTGTTCTCCCATCAGTTAGTAATACTGCAGCAGTGATCTTGGAAGGGCGTAGTCTGGATGTGTAAGAACTTACTATAACAGTAGATGTTGCAGTAATACATCCCACCTTCCTTTCCTTTTGATATTATTTTGCCTTCCTGACTGAGGAGGACCTCTCCTTATCTTTTTATTTCTATTCTATGCAGGACATGTACATATCTAAATAGTTACCTCTCCTGCTTCAGAGTTTGGTCTGGGGCAAGCAAGTTTTGAGGTAAATTCACTCTTGTGCTTGTACGTCCCTTATGTACCAAACTTATGTCATACATCAGCTGTACAGTGCAAGGAGGGCACCAAGGCTTTGGTATTCTGACCAGCCGTATGGCTATCCTTGGCAGAATATCCCATCAGTTAATCGTACTGCAACAGTGATCAGTAGGACATCTACTGTTATGGTAAGTTCTTACACAGCTGTACTTTCTTCCCAACCAAAGGTCTATCTTAGCATTGCCCCTAGGCCTACCTTTTGCATCCGTATAAAGTATTAAAGCATAGCTAAAGTCTGGAGATGCTAAGACAGGATGTGTATAGTCTATTTCTTTTAGTTGCTTAAAAGCAATGTCTGACCTTACCATTCACCCTTCTTTAAGGGACAACTTCCTTTTTGTCAGGTCTGTAAGAGGCACAGTATTGATGCAAGATGAGGTACAGATTTTCAGTTTCACCCAGTTCACCCGAGAACACCTTCAGTTGCTCTTTTTGTGCCTGGAATTGACCGTTTTTTCACTTCTTCTAGTTTTTCTTTCTGTAGCCTAACAGTCCCCCTACCAATTATATAGTCTAAATGATTTACCTCTGTTATATCTAACTTGCTCTTGGAAGCATTATCAGTTAACCTTGCTTGTCTCAGGGAGTATACAGGCTGTACTTAAACAGAGTAGAAGTCCCATTGCTCATTGTAGTATGATATATGGTTAAAATGGCAGCATATTAGAAGTGGAGATTTAAGGGTCTGCCCATTAATCTCTAAAGGGTTCCAGGACACTATGCAGCCCACCGGGATGGACATTATACTGGAATAAGCCCTTTGGTGTTGAGAAAGCTGTCTTTTTTTCTCTTGACTCATCTGTTGATCATCCAGTATCCCTTTTTTTAAATGGCATGTGACCAAGAATCATGAGCCTCAACTTTTCTATTAGTTCATCAACCTTAATCATTGGGTTAGTGTCAAATTTTTAAATATTGTTCAGCTTTGTAAAATCATTACAGAACTTGATTGTTCCATCAGGCTTTGGGACTAACACTATGAGGCTGTTCCACTTGCTTTTTGACTTCTCTTGCATCCTCATTTCAGGCATATTTGCATTTCACCTTGCACAGTCTTTCTCAGTGACTCTAGTATTCTGTAAAGATTTCCCTTAGCATTTTCTCCTTGAATAATCTTAGTATAATGTTAAGCTGAGTTTGTTCTGCTAGACAAGTCTGATAATATTGTTTGCTTTTTAAGAAAAACTCCTTTTTAGATGGTGTGACATCTGTATGCAGTCCAGGCATTTAACTCAGTTTTTTTGTTACCAGTCAGTGTCTACCATTAAGCTAGCTACAGAGGTCTGCACTTCTTTTCGCAGTTTCAGAATGCTAGTATGGTTTTTATTTTATTTTATTTTATTTATTTGACATTTCTTTACCAGAAAAGTCAAAATAGGATAAGATCCCATTTTCAGAGGAGGCCCGGTCAGAAAAGCTCCGCATTGACATAATGTTTACAGTTAAGTAAAGTTATCACAAAGCCTAATACAGAAGAATGACATATTAACTAAGTAAAAATTCAGCTTTAGTTCATACAATTTGCAAATATTTGAACAGCCGTAACAAGCTGAAAAATAACACTGTCAGTAGGTAAAGTATTCACAGGTTGCATTTCATAGAGATGATGTTAAACACACCGAGCACAATCTTTAGAACAGAGATTACTAGACAGTATAGCCTAGATAAAAATATATTTGTTCTTTGTCTAAGAAGTAGATTTTACTAACGCCTTCTCTCTGAACGTAGTCAAAGTATGCTGGTGATGGAAAGAGGGAGGGACTAGATCAGCCTGGGGTAGTGCAGGAGTAGAGCCATGTTTTTTTTAGGTAGTCTTTTAGTGGTAGTTTGAATTTGCAGAGGTGAGAGGTAGATCTACTTTGGCCGGAAAATTTGTGGAGTTATATATATATATATATATATATATATATATATATATATATATATAAAGATATATATATATATATATATATATATATATGGGTCTGGTTTGTTTCGTTGAATCTCATTTCACTGAATCTCATTTCACTGAACTGAACTTAGTATATATGGCACTGAGTAGAGTATTGTAAGGCAGATAAAAGGTATATGCCCATTTCCCCACTGGAGTTAGTATATATATAGTTGGGGGGTGTGGGGGGCATACCCCCCACCTTGTTTGTTTTATACTATATTTTATCAAAAATGTCAAATCAATACATTTTAAACAATAGGCATGCATAGCTACAACACCGGTGACTAACTCTCTCCAGAAAATAATATTTACTCAAACTAAGTGGGGCGCTGTGCCCCCAGAACCCCTATGTGGGGGGCTATGGACCCCACACACCCCTAACTGTGTATATTTAACTCCTCTACAGTGGGAAAAGGGCATATACCTTTTACTTGCCTTACAGTACTCTACACAGTGCCATATATCCAGTGCCTGGATCAGGCAATCCCAAACAAAACTAAGACTCTTTGTACCAAAGGCAAGCGTCCAGTCTGGTGGACCCCAGCCATAAACAAGCTCTACAACAAAAGGAGGAAGCTACTACAAGATAGAGCAAAATCCTTGAAAGGTAAGACACCTTTGATCATTATAAGTAAAAAACTAAGAGCTCTCATAAAATCATCCAAGGCAAATTTTGAGAGAAAATTCGCCAAGGACTCAAAAGACAATCATAAGGCCTTCTTTAGCTATGTTAGAAACCTAGGAGGAAACTCCCAGATATGCTCAGAATTAGTTCAAAATGATGTGAAGATTACTGAACCTACACACATTGCCAACATACTGGCTGACAGGTTCAGTGCAAACTTCTCCCCCCCCCCAAAAGGAGAGATATCTATACCAGTGGATTGTAGCCCCCCAAACATCTCCAACGCCCAGGTGAGAACTGCACTCTCCAAAGCAAAAAACACAGCATCCATGGGACCGTATGGTGTCCCTGGCTGTGTGCTCCACGAACTCAATGAGGAATTAAACCCGCAGTTAGGATAGCTGTTTAATCTTAGCCTCACCTCAGGATACGTACCCAAGGAGTGGCGCACGGCGACTGTGGTCCCACTTCACAAGGGCGGTGCCTCCACCTACCCTGGAATTTACCGTCCCATTAGCTTGACAAGCCTTATCTGCAAAGCCATGGAGAGGATCATAATGGAACTCATAAATAAAGACATAGGGAACTTGCAGACTTTGGATCCAACCCAGTTTGGCTTTGTCAAAGGCAGATCATGCCTTTTAAACTTTTTCGAGACAGTCACCAAGGCCATTGATGAGGGAAAGGCAGTCCATACAGCCTACCTTGACCTGGCAAAGGCCTTCGACACAATACCCCACTCAGGTATCATCGAAAAACTCATCAGCTTGAATGTAAACCCATACATCACAAGATGGGTTGCAAACTGGCTAAGTGACAGAACCCACAGGGTCAGAGTTGCTGGAGCCATGTCAGACTAAAAGCCTGTCACAAGTGGTGTCCCACAGGGCTCAGTCCTGGGTCCACTCTTGTTCGGCATCTACTTTTCTGAAGTACAAGCAAACGCAGGAGGGTTATGGCTGACAAAGTTTGCAGATGACTGCAAACTGGGCGCCATAGTCGAAAACACATCTGACACAGATATCCTTCAGAAGGGCCTCACAGAAACGGATAACTGGTGCCAGAGCCATGGCCTAAAGTTAAATGCCAAGAAATGCATAGTCATACCCTTCGGGAAAAACAAGGTTACCACTAGCTACCATATAGGTGGCAATCCACTGAGCACAGAAGAAGTCATCAGGGATCTGGGGACCCAGGTTGACAGTTGCCTTTCGTTTGAGACTCATGTTCCTAAAGTAGTTAGGAAAACCATCTACATTCCCCACCTGATCATGAAGGGATTCACATCTAGACCAAGGGAGGTCATCATCCCCTGTACTCATCACTCATTAGACCTATGATTGAGTACAATGCCCCATTCGGAATGTATCTGACCCGACACCTGCAGCAGCTGGAAAGGCCCCAAAAGTTCCTCACCAAAAGGATAAAGGGTCTCAAAAATATGTCTTATGCTGCCCGACTGAAAGAACTCCAGCTCTATTCAGTCTCATACCGCTTGCTCAGAGGTGATCTGTGCCTGACATATAAGGCCATGTCAAACCCTGATTTGATGAATATGCTTCACCTCAAAAAATCTAGATCCCTCAGAACCACAAGGGCGGAGACTTAAACCTTGACACGGTTATTAATAGAACGTGCTGGAGGGACAGATTCATCACCCAGAGACTCCCTATGCTGTGGAACAAAATCCCGGTACATGTGAGGCAGAGCACCTTGCTGGCCTTGTTCAAGAGGAATCTTGACCAATGGATGGGAGATCGCAGATATACCCCAGGGATTACTTCAGTGTCACTGCTTGACAGAGGCACAGCAAAATAATAGGCATAGTTTTATTCAAACTAAAGAGGTGGCGAAAGCCAAATAACTATGGGCTAGGCTTATAAATGCCCTTGGGCAGATAGCCTAGTATGAACCTATGAACCTATGAATATATACTAAGTTCAGTTCAGTGAAATGAGATTCAGTGAAATGAGTTTTCAGCGAAGTGGTTTTGGTGAAATGAAATTCAGTGAAGTGAGATTCAATGAAACAAAGATCCATATATATATATATATATATATATATATATATATATATATATATATATATATATATAATGTGTGTGTGTATGTATACTGAGAAGATGCTGTTCATCATTGCCCAGTCTGTCTAACCCTGTAGTTTATATCATATAATTTTTCAGTATTTCAAATGGACCCTGACATTAATCCAAAAATATGTGTTCAGTTAGGAGGTTCAAAACTACCATTTGTTCTCCAGCTTTGAATTCCCTAGTGCTCACATTTCTCTTATACACTCTTTGCTGACTGGTCTGGGCTTTTTCTATCTCTTCTCATACAGTGTGCATTACAATTTTCAGCGTATCTTGTAAGTTGTTATACTTTTCCATGACACCGTTAAGGGGAGTTGCCTATTCTTCCCATGTTTCTCTGGCAACATCTAATCCATAAAGATGTCTGTCACATAGTAACTCAAAAGGGCAGAACCCTGTTGAGGCTTGTGTTACTTCTGTAGTAGCAAACAGGATGTATGGTATTAAGTAGTCACAGTTTTTGGCATCTTCCTTAACAAGTTTTCCCACCATAAATTTTAGTGCTGAGTTAAAACACTCCACACATCTATCTTGAAATGGTATACTGAGATTTTGAATTGCTTGATCATAATCCATTGGCAAAGTTGGTGCATTATTCTTGACATAAATGAAGTCCGCTGGCTGATGTTTATTTCCTTGAGTATCCCTATTCTGCAACATGTTAACACTATATCCCTAGCTATGTATCTGGCATTAGCTGTGTATAGGGGAATAGACTCAGAAAACATAAATGCATAGTCCAAAGTAAACCATTGCTTGATTTTCCAATGGTATGCATAACAATACATTCGGATAACACCTCTATAATAAGCATTGGAATAAAAGGATTTTTAAAGCCTGTGTTGAGGGGCTCCCTATAGAAATGTTGGTACTCATAATGCCAAGTGATAACATATAGAAAGAGAAGCTAGAAAATGCAGGAGGAGAGCAAATATTGAAAACTGCTCTTCTTACTTAAACTTGTCTTTTATGGGGGGCAGGCACCACACACCCCTAGAAACTTGGAACACCAGCTCTGAGAATGCCATACTTCAGAGAAAAGGGGATATTATAAGAAATCTTCATCTTGGACATAGTATATACAAGTCCATTTTTTTTTTTTGCCATTCAGTCTCCATATTATGCGACTCGCCAAAGCAGGTCCCAACATTTCAAATGGTTGTTGAGTTGAGGGACTACCTCCTGGCATTCAGGGTATCTGACAGAGAATTATTTATTAACTTGTTTCATTATTCTTAGTAAAACTGGAAAGTACTGCATAGTAAAACAAAAGGGGTAGGTAGTAAAGTATGAAAGAGTAATACAGCAAGCAGATGAAAAAAACATAAAGGTAACAGTAATATATAACAGGCGGGGAATGACATTCTTTTTTTGTGGAGTAGACATCCCTGTTTTCAGTATGTAAAGAAGAAGAGGAAAGATTGGTGGGATGACTAAAGAAGTATGGTTGGGAAAGGAATTGAGGGAGAAGGGAGGGGAAGGTAGCAAGGTAGCAAACAAATATAGAACATAGCCAAACGGAGGTAGTAAATGCTCAAAAGATGGCAACAAAAGTGGATGAACAAAGATAGTTAGAAGATGGACAGCTCATAATGCTGAGGGTTGGATAATGAACATGGTATGGGGATAACACAATAGATAGGGAGAAAACAGGACTGGGCCACAACAAGGGTTATGGCCAGATGCCAGGCTGGCCCTGAGGGCAACACCAAGCTATATATTACCTCAGTGATAGATGACTTACAATGACTGCACCTTTGGTGATTCTGTGGTCAGGGCCTGCTAGTTAAGCAACTTGTGAAATAATGGAAGATCTCCTCTGGATCAAGTTCAGAAGAGAAGCATGTGCCCCCAAGAAGTGGCCACAGAGACCACCAATGATTCCTGTAGGTCACCTTCATCTAAGTGACATCCATTTACCTACAGAGAGCTAAACCTGGTGACTACTGGCAGTGTAGCACTGGAGTCATTGATGAGTTCACTCCATTATGACTACTTTTACGTACCCTCAACCACAACTGGACTCACAGAAATGTGACAAAAAGAAACTGCAGTAGTACACAAGTAAGTTACACATATAGTGGCAGGTACGCAGTGGAGTGCTACATATGTCATAGCTCACCACTGCACCAAGAGCTACTCCTACCCATAGTGACATTCTGCCATGTTTTCCTGTCACACCTCTGCCACTGTAAAAGAAGTTATGCACGCATTAGTACAAAGTTACACCAGATAATTTAATAATGAAGGGAAAAACTGCTTACAGTACATGTCAGTCTCTCACCTAACTTCTGCTTCCCACTGCTAATGCAGGTCAGGGTGGTGCCAACACATGGTGCTGTAGCAGTGCCAGCACTACTCACTATGAGTTGATGATGCCACTGGCATCACTTACCATCCTAGCAGGTTCTTGCCCTGCACCCACCTTTCATAAGAGACCATCATAAAACCCTGTCTGGTGATCAAAACAAGGACACATGCAGGAAGCAGACTTTCTTTCTCTTCCTGGCATAGCATGCAAGAGTCCTCTAGTTGATAGACTTTGAGGATGCAGTGGGCCTCTACATTGGTTCACTTAAGGAGCACAATGGGTGACCCCATGCTTACAGATGCATGTTTGGACAAAACACAGTCCAGCAATGGTGCACTACCAAACCTTTTTAGCATAGTGTCTCAGCACTGTGGTTCAACACAGGCTGTGTGCAAGAGCATAATGGACACATGTTTCCTTAGAGCTGTGCTGCGCATGATCAGCATTAGCTAGGCTAGATTGTATACAAAATTGAATCATTAGCATATGCTGCTGTGCTACAAGATGCTTATTCACATGGAATTAAACACAGATGCCATTATGTGCAATAATGTGAACAGACCAAAATGTGAGGAATGCAGGACTATATAGTAGCTCTCAGGAAATGATAGAGAAAGACTAAAGACAGAAAAACCTGCCTTATTATCTACCCCAGCATTGTAATCAGCATTTGTAGATGGCTGTAACAGTGAGACAGATACTGTGGTGTTTCTATGATTGGAAACACGACACAGTGGTATGGTGGTGTTACAGTGTTGGTGGTGCAGATTTTGAACACCAGTCACCAAGGGAAGAAGAGAACCTAGCAATAGGGTAATGGGGAGGGTACTGTATGTCTCCACATGGTGCCAGTAGACAGATTCAGGAAGATTATTTAGGGAGTCTACACCCACTTTAGTCAGTTGCATCAGGGGGAATGTTATGCACAGTAGTACAAGAGTGAACTAACTTGCTGCAGATAGGAGAGGGGAGAGGGAACTTACTGGTTGCAATTTTGGACATTCCCCATACTGCCTGAAACACCCATTTACTGATGTGTTTAACCTGTAGGTATACAGGAAATGTCATGCGTCCCTCAGAGAGGCAATGTTACAAAAGTTGTTACTGTAGATCCTCTGTATACAGAGCATATGCATGCTGGGCAAAAGTGCCACAGACAAGATGTCTCAAGACCAGATATGGCAGGGAGAGGTGCAGGATGTGAATGCTGTTGATCTGTAATAGGTCCCTGCAACAAGAGCGGTGAAACACAACCAGTGTGATACCCCTCACAAAGGACAAGTCATGGAGCATTTACAAGCTCTTGCCTTGTTTGGGGAGGGACAGTGATCCTGAAACCTGGAGATGGAGTGGGACATGGACTTGCAGTCATCAGTTGTGTTTCAGTAGAGAATGCTCCAGGTTAGTACTGCCCATTACAAGTCTGTATGGTACAGCACATGGCATTTATGAGCTGATTCGCCTAGGACTTTTCAGCATTTCTTTCCTTTCCAGTACCTATAGGCTGCAACTGCAGCAATTTGCATGTAAAGGTTCATATGTCTTCATATGTCATCATTTGCTGTGTACATATTACCTCCGGGCTGCAACTACAGCAACCCCATATGTCAAGGTATTTGTCTTCCTAGGCTGTATACATGTAGTGTTGTGAATATCTATGCCTTTCATGAGGTATAGTTGTATATGCAAATGCTGGCAAAGGTATCGTGTTCTTACTTTCATAGGTTCTACTGATGGAGGGGACAACATAATGAGACAGTACATGCCTGATGTTAACAGGTCTCCAGTGGCTGACAATAATTGCAGTGTGCACGTAGCAGAGTCAAATCACACAATGTCGCTATCTGTAGTACTACCATGGAAGGGATCACCAGTATTTCAAAACCCTATGGAGGAAGAGGATGGCCCCACAACATCACCAGTGCAATTGGGGATCTTGTACCTGTGATCCTGACCCAGGATCCTTATGAGTTTCCAGCCCACACTGCCTTGAATGTACCTATCATAGGGAAGAGTTGGAGAGGGTTCACACCACCACCATGACTGCAGACCACTCCCTGTTTTGGGTACAACACTTAGTATAAATATTGGATATGCTGGTTAGTGAACCAGGCAGAGACAGGTGCTACCAGTAGCACTGTGGTGAAGGTGAGTGTGCTTCATGGATTGGATGAAGAAGTGCGACACATGCAGAATGGCACAGTATAGAGACAGTGATCTGATGTTGCTTATAAGGTCTTTGCTAGAAAATGTGACTTCTGTGGGTGCTTCAGTGAGATGCACAGCAACTGTCCTCAGTCTGTGTAGTACATCGCTGTGGAAGCATTAAATGTAGAGTGCACACACACTCTGCACAGACTGCAGCTGAGACAGCTTCATTGTTGGCTATGGCCCCATTCCTTACCATACTCAAAAGTCAGAACTCTCATAATTTCTGGTGTCGGTGCTCCTTGGACTCAGTACCTGGGACCTCTCACCAGGCTGCTTGCAAATGTTACCATAGCTTTTACACCATTGTTATTGCCTTTGGGTACATGAGGGTACTGTGTCATTAATAATGTCTCAGTAAGCTCCTAACATGAAACACCCTGTCAAGGTGCACACACCCAATCCATAATATTTGCAGTTTCTGTGTCACAAACCACATCAAGCCCTGAGACTGCAGGCCACCACAGTGCACTTCACCAATTGGCATGACATGGCTGTTCAATCCCCATCACTGCAGAATGTGATCCATGATTCCCCACAATGTCCTAGAACAGGAAGTGACTACCACATTCACCCCTCATGATCCTACCCTGTATGATGGTGTTGCTGTCACTGTGTCACCTCAGTCACCTGTACAGCTGATGATGACAGTGCACTGCCCAACCACTAACCTGTGTGTGGGTATGATTACATCTGCTGCACAACATGGTCAGTCTTTGCTGGGTCTTACATAACCTGGCTTTGATAATGTATGCATCATTTCATTCTGTAACATGAGTGTGTTGCCCCATAGTTGTAGCCACTTCTTTGCCAGTGCCACCATATATTGCTGTTAACTCCACCTCACATGTCGTACTACTGCTGCCTTTTCATCCTCAGCCTGCTGTTACACTGCTGATCCTACTGCTATGTTTGGGCCCTGCTAGAATATTTTCTTGCTGCTGTAACTGTTTCAACAGTGCCATGTTATGCAACATGCCACTTACTACAAAGAGTTTGCTACAGGTGTCTGTTGCGTATTGCAGCACCCTACCCGAGATGTCAGGAGAGTGGAAGGATCCCTTCAGTTGTCCAAACACATATTCCATGTCATTATGTATTTCAGCATAGAGAATGTTGTATGCCACCTCTGCCCAGCCTGGAGGTTGTGGATATGGGTCATGATCCACTGCTCCAAAGCATGTGACAGTGCAAGTGACACACACATTCACGCCATTAAATTGCTTGTGTGGTATGTTTGACATACAGAGACACAGCCTGAGATATTTCAGATTATGTGGCATTTTAGGAGTTGGATGTCCTCGTATTGACATATCTCAGTCTATGGCTTTGAGGACTTCAGGAAAGTGGGCATTGTCTTTTGCAGTCCTGGGGAACCAGATATTTTCATCCATATGCTGCAACATGATGTCAAGGAACTGGTGTAGGATACATAAGGCAGACACCAGTATATGCCAGATGCGTCTCCTATAGGTTGTTGAAAGGTCTCTATCACTAATGTAGTTAACTTTACATGTACCTTCGTGTCCACTGGTATGGCAATCCATACATCTCCCTGAATTCTTTATGTGGGTGACACAGTTCGATCTTCTCATTATAAAGTCTCCCTGTCCATGTGGTATTGATGTAGTGGCTGCTGGTCCCTTTTATGCCAGAATGTAAAGTGATGACTGTACCTTCTGCAGTGTTGAGGATGGCAGGCACGTGCTCCATTGGTGGCTACTACCACATACTCAGCAGCAACCACTTTTAGCCCTAGCTACGTGCAGTCCTGTACTTCAAAACAAAAAACTGTTTTTATGGCAGATTTCTATCATCTGCAGTGCTCCTTTTTTATATTTTCCTGAATTACTTTCACATGCTTTTTGCTATTATCTGCATAATCTACGTCATGTACATAGAATTACTCATTTCCATAATGCTGTGCACAAATGTGCATGTTCTCTGTACCATGTTATTTTTTCACATTTATTTATTGTTTATTTATTTACATTTGTTTACTGGTATAGTGCAGTGATCTCAAAGGAGTATTTGCAGGCACAGCCCTGGATGAATAGAATCACATACGAAATGAACAAAAGATATTTATAGATACAGGGATATGCTAAAAAGCAAATGTGTATACATATTTACAAATGCAAGAATATACTACAGCATTTAGTTCAATAAGCAGTTTACAGTTTCAAAACATGGATGGAAGAATGAAATTATGCTTAGCAGAGCTTTATGGATAAGATTTAGCCACAATGACTGAGATGGCTTATGTTACAGGCATAGCAGCATATTATTATAGAGAGAGATATGAAGACATTAGAAGATGCAAGTGAGACTAGTTGCAAGAAAGGGTACCATGGAGAGAAGACAGAGAAAAAGTGAGAGAGGCATGCAGAGGGAAGAGTAGAAAGGAGAACTGTGAGATGGATGCAAAGAGACGAGGGAAGTAGGATGAACGAGTAGCTGTAAGTAAGGGGGTGAGAAGATGAAATAAGGGAGGATGAAGTACGGATACAGGGGTGTGTGAAAGAGCTGCAGGTTTTGAGTATTGAGACCCAAGTGAGTGCAGCTGCACTTTGCTTGGGTGAAGAAGTGTTCCTTGACCTGTTGTCTAAAGACAGAGTATTTTTGGATGTTTAGGATTGAGAGAGGAATGGAGTTCCAGAGTTTAGGTGCCAGTATGGAGAATGCATTCTTAGTGCAATAAAGTTTAGTTTTTGCAGACTGAAAGATACCACTGAGGTTATACTTGAGGGTTTTTGTGAAAAGTTTGAGTGAAAGGGAACATTGTCTCAGGAGAAAGGGCTTTGTGAATTTGTGATCCTAGGTTGGCTCTCAGATGAGCTGGGAGCCATTTAGCTTTGGTGAGAGTTAGGTGTTCATTACTGTACAAGTTAGTAATGAACAGGCAGATTTTCTTGGAGATGGTTGTAAGGTGATGACATTTTTCTTTGAGGCAGCAGCTACAATGGGTAGTCTGTATTCGAGATGAGATAAGAGGATTCCTTTAACTGGCTTAGACAGAAGAGTCGATAGCCTGATCACCCAGAACACTAATATGTTGATCTTTTTCACGTGTTTTCAACGTGTAGCTGAAAGTTAAGTGATGGTTCTAGCCAAATGCCAAAGGATTTAAAGGATGTGGTACTTTTTATGCTGGTATTGTAAATACAGTTAATATTAAGGAAGCTGGGTGTTTGACTATTTTTTGGTAGGTTCCAAATAGCATTGCTTTGTTTTTGAGGTATTCCGTGCAAGTTTCTGGCTTCTTAGCCACTGGTTGAGTGTTTGGAGGTCATCTTGTAGCAGAGTTTGTATAACAGAGTGGGATTTATTTGACTTGTAGATGGCCATATCATCTGCATAAAGATTTAGAGGTATCTGAGGATGATCATGTGGGAGTTTGTTGATAAATATGAAAAGTAATAGAGGGGCTAAAGCCAAACCCTGAGGGACTCCTTTAATAAGAGGAACTGTTTCAGAGGTAGTGGTGCCTGCTATTACCTTAAAGGATCTGTTGGTGAGGATTTTACAAACCAAGGATGTGAAGTTGTTCTATCTCGCCGTTCATTCTTACAGATGGGTTCGGAGCCAATCCTCGGCTCCGAGTCTGCCTACTACAAAGCTCGAGGTCTTCAGATAGCTCGAGGCCAAGTCCCTAACCCATGATGCACCTAGAGTTTCCTCACATATAGTTTGCCGCTGCAATAGATCGGAGGTTCTCACTAGCTCGGGCCAGTTAAAACCTTATTTTTTCTTGAATACTAATTTCTGATTTATATCTTTAGATACTTAGATAAGCTCTTATAGCTTTTTGTGTAGTTTCCCTTCCCTTGGTGTGCCTTTTTTCTTAAACTAGTAGTTAGCTATCTTGGCCTCGTTTTATTTAGGCCTTGTTAAATCTTTATTAGTACTTTACATTGTAGTTGTGTGCTTAGAATAGTGACCTTTCTGTCACAGCTTTGAAATCTTTACTCTTTAGAGTTTAGATAAATAGTTTTGTGTGTGTGTGTGTGTGTGTGTGTGTGTGTGTGTGTGTGTGTGTGTGTGTGTGTGTGTGTGTGTGTGTACTGATTACTATTTTAGCCCATAGTTTTAAAAGGGCTTGCTTTATATTTCTTGTTTGGGTGTGTCTAGTTTTTTTTACAGCACCCTGTTGACATTGTGTGTTACAGTATGGCTGACCATGATAAAGATAAACCCCCTAAATCAGGGTTTAAGAAATGTCCTAAATGTGGGCAGAAAATGTCTGTCACTGACAGTCATGTGAATTGTGTTTATTGTTTGGGAGCACTGCATCTCCAGGAAAGCTGCTCCATGTGTCATTCTTTCTCTTCTAGGGTTTTCCAGGAGAGAAAGGGAAAGTTACTTGACAGAGGTTTAGTTAAACCTTCCTTTCAAGAAGCTTTAAGTGACCAGGACGGATCCAGCAAATCCTCAAAGTCTTCTAAGGCTTCTACTTCTTCTGAGGTAAAGAAATCAAAAAAATCTTCGACATCAGTACCCCACAGACCTCGGAGCCAGTCCCTGGTTTTGGAACTGGTATCCGAAGTGCCTAAGTCTGCAGTCTGTACCTCCTTCTATCCACTCATCTCATTCTTCGATTAGCCTTTCCAATTTGGAGGTGGATCATGTGGTGCAAAAGCATTTACAGGCACCGTCCTTTGCTAAATTCTTATCGGCTCCAAACCAAATGGCTTCAGAACCAAAGATCCTTTTACAGTCTACTACTCTTCCTCCTCTGAGCCATACTGGTCCTTCGTAGCCAGAGGAGTCGGACTTGATCGTTGTGCCTTTGGAGCTGACGTCTGCTCCAGTGTCTTTGGCTCCATTTACTCTGACATCCTCGGTGTCAATCGAGGAATCTAGGAGCTGACACTCTCTGGTCTGGTCTGGGGAGGATAGTCAGACCGACTTGTCAGTTATGACTCTACCTCTCGGGGCTTCGACTCGGATGAGCTCGGCTCCTACCTCTGGCTCAGAGCCCACTGTCCCGGTTCCGGGGATATCGATGGTGTCCTCGGATCTGTCAGTCCCTTCTCATCAGAGCAGAGGTGCCTTCGAAGCCATGAGGAGAGTTATGTCTCCTAAGACATCTTCAACTTCAGGTCCGGCTACCTCCTCCCCAAAAGCGCCTGTGTCTGCTTCTGCCTCACAGATCCTTGCCAAGCGTAGAGACCCAGAGCCTCAGGAAGCCCCATTGGGTAACCCCTGCTCTTCCAAGACCTCACCAGAAGTCCCCACTGATGAGGTTCCCAGGAAGAGAATCTGTATGAGGAAGCATTTAGACTTACCACAGGAGTCCCTCACATCCAATACCAACTTGGATGAATCAGAAGGGTCCCCATGGTCCCCCTCTGAGGATCTCTCATTTGCTGAGATATTAGAAATCCTTAGGCAAAGGGATGACTGGCAGTCCACTAACCCTTCTGAAGATGAGTCGGTTCTCCTGAAGGCTTTCAGGTCTCAGCCCTCCACCTCTTGGGTGTCTCTGCTCTTCGATGAGCTTATGCAGCTGGTCTCACGAAGGGAGGGTGTGGGAGTCTCCGGACACCATGGAGCATGTCTCCAGGAGGCCTAATAAATTTATTTATGCCCCCCAGGACACATCTTTTCTTACTAAGGGTGTGCCAGTTGATGCCATGGTGGTGGCAACAGCCACCAAAAAGGAAATTACAGAAACTTCCTCCTCTATCAATCCTCGTAACAGAGATTCTAGGATCATGGCTATGATATGGGAAACACACTTACAGTTCGGTGTCTTTTGCACTGCATTCACTCAACTATCTAACCCACTTTACTAGACTGCAAAGAGATCTCCTAAAAGAGCTCGGAGATACTCTTCAGATAAAGTTGCTTCTCAGCTTGCTTACCCTCCACTCCATAGTAAACTTGCCCATGTGCCTCATTTCATATGCAGCCGATGGAGCAAGCAGGCAGCAGGTACAGGAATTGCTCTTGGGAGACACTCCTGGATGCGCTTGTGTTCCTTCGTGGAGCCCTTTAAGTCATCCTTTGTAAATACCCCCTTTGATGGTTCGTCCCTTTTCGGGCCCAGAGTTAAGGAAACTTTTACCAGGTGTGAGCAGGAAGGAAAGACTCTGTCTGCCGTCAGAGTCTGTTTTTCCACCCCTACCAGACCGTACCCCAAGGGTCAAAGGGGAGGAAAGATGTGGTTCTGCAAAGCCCAAGGAGCCTTTCAGGACACACGTGATGAACCCCCCTCCAGGGGCAGAGGAGGGGGCAATAATGGAAGACACCACTCTTGCGGCAGAGGGGGTCCGCAAAACCAGGCAACAGAGATCAGTTCTTTGGGAAGCCCTACCAGCGCTCCTGAAAGGAGGCCCGACTGTCCTACTCTGGAGGCAGTCGGGGGTCGCTTATGTTTGTATCCAGATGCCTGGCTCAAAATAACAGATGACAGCTGGGTACAAAGTATCATTTCCAGAGGATATTTCATTCCTTTTGCCACACCCTTCCATTGACAAGACAAATCCCGGACGTTCCACACAGTTACAGGGAACAAGGAACAATAGAGGTCCAATCGTTGCTAACAAAAAGAGTCATCCAACCCAGCAGACCAGATAGGATCCAGGACTTACTCAAGATTCTTTTTAGTTCCAAAAAAAGACAGGGGACTGGAAACCCATATTGGACCTCAGCAGACTAAACAGCTCTGTCAAGAAAGAAAAGTTCCGGATGGTCACGCTTCAGTTGATACTTCCCTTTATAGGGAAAGACAATTGGATGTGCTCGATAGATCTTCAGGATGCCTACTACCACATAAAAATGACCAGACCATCCAGGGATCATCTGCACTTCTGGCTGGTTGCCAATCATTACCAGTTTCGAGCCCTGCCCTTTGGTCTCACTACAGCCCCCAGAGTGTTCACCAAATGCATGGCAGTGGTCACGGCTCACCTGAGACGTTTAGGATTCCAGGTGTTTCCGTACCTAGACGATTGGCTCCTCACCACCACCACCAGGCATCAACTCATACAAGCCAGGGACACCACTCTTTCACTCTGCTGTCAGTTGGGCATTACAATAAACTCAGGAAAATCTGCCTTGTTGCCATCGCAACATACCGTTTTTATCGGAGCAAAATTGGACACCACCACCACCACTCTGAGACTTCCAGCAGAAAGAGTCTTACTACTCCGTCAGCAGGTCCACAATATCATATCCAAACACAAGGCTCCAGCATCAGAAGTGCTAAATTGTTTAGGCATGATGGCAGCTGCAATATTAGCCATACCATTGGGTCGTATGCACATGCGGATTCTGCAATGGATGTTGTTCACTCAATGGTCTTACCAAGAGCTCCCAGTGTCTCATCTTGTAATGATCACAAACACATGCAAAAAGGATATTCAGTGGTGGTTGACCTCTCTTCATGTCACGATAGGTCATCCTTTTGTTCTACCCCCTCCATCAGCCACAGTGACCATGGACGCTTCCCTGATAGGGTGGGGGTATTTTCAGGGAAGAACAGCCCAAGCCACATGGACCGATCAAGAGACACATCTGCATATCAATGTCCTAGAGATGAGAGCAGTACTTTTAGGGTTGCAGTACTTCCAGGACTCTCTTTGTTTGGGTACAATTGCGATTCAGACAGACAACATGTCAGTGGTCTGGTACTTGAACAAACAAGGAGGAACCAGGTCCTACCCCCTTTGTCATGAGGCCTTAAGAGTATGGCAGTGGGCTACATCCACCCAGCACTTTCTGTTAGCAACGCACATCCCGGGGAAGTCCAACGTGATAGCAGAAAAGCTGAGTAGAGCAATTTTGTTACCTCATGAGTGGTCCCTCAAGAAAGAAATAACAGGCAGGATATTCCACAGGTGGGGCCAGCTTTGCTGCGACCTTTTCGCTAACCACATGAACACACAATGCAGAATATACTTTGGCCTGATTCCCCCTCTGGGAGAAACCCCAAGGGATGCACTCGTACATGATTGGCCTCCGGGTCTCCTCTATGCATTCCCATCAATTCTGCTGATACCTAAAGTACTACAGAAAGCAAAAGCCCTGGGAAGGCCCATCATTCTAATAGCCCCCATTGGCCTCGTCAGGTTTGGTTCCCCTTCTTTCAGCTTCATCAGTTGGGGGATCCTTGGATTCTGGACCCAGTTCCAGATCTTCTGACTTCATCCCTCTCTTCAGTCCTTGAAGCTGACAGCTTGGCTGCTCCAATTCCCATCATAGCCAGGTTCCATAACCTTTCTAATGAGATGCAGCAAATTCTAATATCCTCTCATAAATCCTCTATGAGGAAGCTATACCTTAGCAAATGGAAAACATTTTCTGTATGGGCCTCTCAAAACTACATTGATCCCTACCTAGCCCCTATGGCTTCTATACTAGAATTCTTGACCATGATTTCCAACAAAGGAGCTGCAGCACCAACGGTTCGAGTTCAGCTTGCTGCTATCTCTAATTTTCACCTTGGATTTGAAGGATTGAACATAATGTCACACAAACTATCCAAAGCCTTTCTCAAAGGGACCTTTCATCTCAGACCAACTGTGAAATCTCTGTATACCCCATGAAATCTAAATTTTATGCTTTCTCGCATTATTCTCCTTCCATTCCAACCTGCTTCATCATGTGATTTGAAATATTTGTCATGGAAGACTATCTTTTTAGTAGCTCTCACATCTGCCCGCAGAGTGTCAGAGCTTCAAGCCTTATCCATTAAGCCTCCTTATTTGATTTTCCATGCTGACAGAGTCTCACGTTGAACTAATCCCTCTTTTTTGCCTAAACTTTATACTGAAGCTAACCTTAACCAAATTATTGATTTACCAGTGTTCTTCTCCAATCACTCCCAACAACTTAGAGTATATGCTGCACAAGCATGATGCTCATAGATAGCTCAGATTTTACTTGGCTAAGACAAAGGACTTTAGAAAATCAGCTTTTCGTTTCCTTTTCAGATTCCAGAAAAGTTATGTCAGTGGCAAAAACAACTTTGTCTAACTGGTTATCCCATTGTATCACATTTGCTTATTCAGCTGCTAATATGCCCTTACAACAAGAGCCGTGTCTACATCCTCTGCCTTTTCTGCTAGACTTCCTATAGATAACATTTGTGCAGCAGCCACTTGGTCAAGACCTCGTACCTTTATCACTCATTACAAAGTTGGCAGGGCCTCTTTTGGGTCTTCTGTCCTGAAAAAAAACATACTCCCATGAGCCACCCGAGGTAGATGGTGCTTGGCATGCTACCCATCTGTAAGAATGAACGGCGAGATAGAACAACTTCACATAAAGAAGTTATGTACTTACCATAACGTTCCATGTGATTTGTTCATCTCGCCTTCTTTTTTACTTCCCACCCTCCTACCCCTCCAGGTTTTTTTAAAGATTGAGATGCTGGATTCTTCCTGGTTGCTCAACCCTTCTGTGGCTTTCTCTTATAGAGTGATAGAATGACATATGGTATTATTATACACAGCAAACAAGATCTGAGGTAACTCTAGGTGCATCGTGGGATAGGGACTTGGCCTCGAGCTGTCTGAAGACCTCGAGCTTTGTAGTAGGCCGACTCGGAGCTGAGGATCGGCTCCAAACCCTTCTGTAAGAATGAAGGTGAGATGAACAACTCACATGGAATGTTATGGTAGGTACATAACTTCTTTTTCTGCATCATCACTAATGCCTATTTCAGTTAACTTGTCAAATAACAAGTTATACTCAATTAGATTAAAGGCTTTTGTGAGGTCAAAAAGGACTGCTCCTGCCAGGTTTGTTTTGTCCATAATGGACATGATGTCATTTATGATGGAGAAGATAGCTGTTATGGTGCAGAGGCTGGAACAGAATCAATGTTATTTCCTGGATAGAAGATGGTATTGATGTAAATAAGTGTAATTTGATTGTAGATCATTTTTTTTCTGACATTTTACCTGAAGTGAGAAGTATTGAGATAAGACAGAATTGTGAAGCAGTAGCTGGCTTGGGTAGATTTGGAATAGGAATGACTATTGCTGTTTTCCTTATCTGAGGCATAGTCTTATTAGTTAATCAGAGATTGTATGTGTGAGTGGGAGGGTGGGAGATGACGTCCTTACAAAGGTAAATGAACCAAGGGGCTAGGTTGTCTGAGCCTGGGGGAGTATCTGTTTGTATTTGGTCTGATTGTGTTTCAGTGTCTTTTGATCTAATCTTTTTGAAGTAGAATAATGGAATGAAGGGGGTTGTAGGTTTATGTTGTTGATGTGTGGCAGGTTGCTTAACTCATTGAGGAAGTTAGTGCATGAGAGATTGTACATGCTGGTAGTAGAAGAGTTCGGGGGAATGGAACTATGTTGCATCTTTCACTTAGTCAACAGGTTGATTTCTCTCCAGTGTCTTTTAGGTTTGGCTAAAAGTGAGATTTGTTTGTTTTTAGTGGTTGTTTTTATGTCTGCGGATGGATTGCTTGTCTAAGTTGCATAGTGAGGTATATTTAGTTCAGAAATCTGTGGAGAGGTTGCATCTCCAATAGCATCATGCTTCATCATGTAATTTCAGGAGGTGTTTGAGTTTGTTAGATACTTATTTGTGTTTATGAGGTCAAAGTAGCCTTTGTACAAAGGGAAATAATTTGTTATGCAAGTGCAGTAGGGTTTTGATAAGGTTGTTAGCTACTTCACCGGGGTCTTTTATGGCAACTGAGTGCGACCAGTCAAGGGCAACAAAGTGATTTTTAAGATGAGTGGTAAAGGTGATAAGTTTAGGTTTATATTTTAATGTTAGATTATGTACTGAGAAAGGTATGGAACAGTGATCACTAAAGGAGGGTGCTTGTATAGTGAGGATAAATATTGTAGGATTATTAGTTATTACAAAATATAGTAAGGTGTGTCTATTGGATTGAAGGTTTGGTTTAGTGGGTTCAGAGTTAATTTCAGTAGTACTTAAGCCGGCCAGGAGTTTTGACATATTTACTGACATATCAGTGGGTTTTGGTCCTATGTAATGAAGGTAGATACTGAAGGGAACACCTGGATAGTCCAAATTTTGCCACAGGGCTCCACTCTGGATCCTCTTTTGTATTCACTGTGAGTACTTCCACTCGGTGACTTAGTTTGATGGAGAGACTTAAAATATCCCTGTTTTGCTAATGACATCCAATTGTCACCATAGTATTTTCATGAGGAGCATGTGGATTAATCATACCCATTCAGGAATTTAAAGTCACTTAGATTCCAGGTAATGCCCTTAAGCTCATTCCGGATAAGGATGTTTCCACGACTATTCATGCCACTGTAAGGCCTTCCACAACTCCTATCCTTATCTCTTACATTGTTTATGGGCTTCATGTGTTACAGTTTATGTCCCAGATGTACACTCTTGGAGTGACCCTTATTGACCAACTGACATTTCAGAACAAGGTGGCAGTATTATCTGATCTTTTATCTCCAGCTGGAGATTTCATCAATATTAAGCACCTTATTTAATTGTATGCCATGGTAGTGTTTGCACAAGCATTGACATGTCTTCTGTTGACTGCTGTAATGCTCTTTATCTGGGCCTGTTGATCACTGAAATGGGACAGGCTGAAGTGAGTGCAAAACTCTGCAGCGAGTGTTCTCAAGGATACGTAGCTAGAGCATTATATTTCTTCTTCTTTCTCTTCACTGGCTTCACCTCAAGAATTAGATCAGTTTTAAAGTTCTTTTGAGGGTGGTTAAAGCCATATATGACTACGGTCTTACCAATTTAAAGGTGCTGGGGAACACTACTCAGCTTAATTGTAATTAACATTCCTCAAGTTTAGACTTGAATCCTCTGGACTAATGTATTTTTCTTTTGTCTGCAAGCAGTGTACTTTTTATTTGTGAGGTTGCTTCTGACTTGTGGAACTTGCTTTTACAACAGAGTAAGACTGTGTGCATTGTTTAGGAAGTGAAGTAGTGTGGAACTTTTTAACGATGCATTTGGGAACCTGTTTAATACTGCATACTCCTAACATCTGTAGGCCTTTGTTTATTTGGCTGTTTGTTTATGCATTTTATCTTAGTGTTGTAAACTGCCAGGTTAGATAGGCAGCTAAATAAAGTTTAATTTGATTCGGTTGCATGTTGACACAGATTTTAGACAGTGAGTATCATGTACCTTTTTTCAGTAAGACATGTCCTACAACTAGAGAAAGTTAATATGTTTCTCACAAAGTAAGCAGTGGGACTACAAGTAACATTTATATAGGGACAAGTAAGCTATGTAAACTCTGACTGTACTCATTTGTGTCAATGCATTGGGATGATGCCATTTTCTTCGTATTGAAGACATTGGCAGGCTTATGTCTTTTTGAAACTCTGTACATGCTTATATGATTGACACCAGCTTAGACAATTTGCTACAAGAAATGAATGTAAGTATTTAGAAAAGAGTGATTAGTTTGTGGCAAGGTTTGCTTAAATTATAAACAAGCTACCATTGCCATTTAAACACTGCATTTGTCTCTCTCTCCTTTTTTTTATCTTTAGATAATTTGTCAGATATACTTGCATATGTTTCTGTTATTCGGACTTTTAGAAAATCAGTAGGTCAGAAGTTTGATATTTATTCAAATTTATGAGCAGTTGGACATGGAGAGAGGCAGCTTTTCAGTAGCTAAGTTGAGTAAATCCGCCTTTGGTAGTCTCATTTTTATGACAGGTATGTTGACATCGCAAGTAGTTGTTATGACCGTAGGATCATAGGCTCATCATAGGAAGTTACTAGGCTAATGGCCCTAGGGCTCTTACAAGCCTAGCCAAGAGATTATCCCCAAAAAAGAAACCTCAGCACCTGTTGCCCCTGTCAATGAGGGACAGAGGTGGAACCCCTGGGACACATTTGTGGGTTCCCATCCACTCATCAAGGTTGCGTTTGAAGAGGGCCAATGATGTACTCTGTTTGACATGTATGGGAAGTCTATTCCAGAGACAGAGCAGCCTCTGGGAGACAAACCTCTCTCTCCAGCAGGTTTTGTTGATGTCGTATTTTAGATTTAGGCCTATCGAGCATGTAATGCATGAGGAGTTAGATTTACGGATATGGAGCATCTCTAGTAGGTCAGGGTCCAATATTGCCTTATAAGCGAGACACAGGTCACCTCTTAGCAGTCTGTATGATACCGGATAAAGTGATAGTGATATCAGCCTGTCCACATAAGACAGGTGTTGGAGGCCATGGATTCTCTTTGTGAGGTATTTTTGTGGCTTTTCCAGTTGGTGCAGGTGTTTGGAGAGGTACATACCAAGTGGGTCATTATACTAAATTATAGGTCTAATGAGGGAGCAGTACAGAGAGGTAATAACCTCCTTTGTTTCTGGATGTAATCCTTTAAGTTATGAGATGAACCAAGCAAAAGGCTTTTCTGAGCACTGCCGCCATTTATTACAAGGTCCAGAATTTATTGCCTTTATTTGCACAACTTTGTGACAGTCATATTTACTGTGAGCCTTTAAATAGTTTTATGTCTACCAGACAGGTAGCATTACATTTATTTACAGCATTAGAGATAATTTTAAATCCTTTAACTAAAAAGTTAGCTTCTTCATTCATACTGATTATTACAGAGTTGGTATCCAGAAAGTTCATAGTTTAGTGTTATTGGCCTGTAACCCACTGTTGGACCTCAGTCCCGTGCTTCTTCCCCAGCTGACTCATTGTACAGCTGTAAAAGGGGTTGTCATATAATGACCAGAGGAGGAAGATTTTTTTCATGTAGAAAAACTGCAGCTTGGATGGGTTTGACTGGACGAACCCAAAAGGGAGAACTCCTGCAATGAAGCTATGACGGTCATACCATGTTCCCATTACACAGGACTGCAGAGTGCCATCTCATCTACTCTTTCTGCTAATGTAACTTGCATAGCTGATGGAACTTTGCATCCATTCTCCACTAGAACCCATACTGTTTCCCAGATCAGTTCCTCCTCCCTTCTCTATCCATCCCTTCAGCTCCTGAATTACTAGTCATTTTTAGGTAAACAATGGCATAGATAAGTCTCTCACCCCTTTGTCATTGTTTTTTATTTATGTATATATATGTAGGTACAAGAGGGGCAAGTGCCCAGGGTATAAAGTGTTGGGGGGGCACAATCAGCCGATCCCAATCAATGTTTAATGCAGTAATGGCTTTTAGCTCTGTGTGTGGTCCAAACTTTAGCACTGCAGTTTAAAAGTACAAAAAAAATTAAACTAAAACCTGGGAGCTGTAGCTCTCCATGCAGACAGGGTATAAACTTTAGCAACTGTTTGCTGCATTTGCAGCAAACAGTTTAAGCAGAAAAAATTTGTTTTTTAAACTAAGATATGGGCACCATAACAGTCTGTGCAACCAGGGTATAAACTGTAGCAGCTGTTTGCTAGAGTTTAAAAAGAAGAATTTTTTTTTTATAAACTAAAACTTGAGCTCTGTAGCACTCCGAACAGGATGGGTATAAACTGTAGCAACTGTTTGTACAGTTTAAAAAGAAGAAATTATTTATTTTTTAATAAAATATGTTAAAGGAGGGTTTGGAGCCATTCAAAGAAATGGGACCTGAATGGCTAGGTCCGCAGGGAGGGAGGAGGTGAGTCATGCTTCTGGCCACCTGGTTGGTGTGCTAATAGAAGGAATGTCCATTTTTTTTTTTGTGGAAGAGCTGAGAGAGGGGCATAGCTCTAACTGTAATAAGTCGATCATTTAGAATGTAGCGATCAGCTTGTTATTTATTTGCTCTTCACTTAAAGAGCTGAGGGGGTGAAGCACTGGTTCAAAGTACTGGCCCAGGGCACTGGTTGAACCAGCTATTCTTTTGTGCAGGTATGAATGTATGTATGCGTTTAGTTTGTTGTTTATCCCTCTATTAAGTTTTTGTAAATACCATTTTTTTGTTTTAAATGTTGACATTTTGTTGTTTGTCTTCCAGTAAATAATTTCTTGACAGATACAAAGTCAGAACAGAAGTAATTGTTATGTAGTTCTACAATTTTCCTTATTATAATAGGTTCATAGGTATGTACTAGGCTATCTGCCTGAGGGCATTTATAAGCCTAGCCAGAGTGTGTCGGCTTTCGCCGCCCCATTGATTAACTGAGCCTCTGTCAAGTAGAGCCAATGAAGTGATCCCAGGGGTGTATTTTTTGTTACCCATCCACTCGGCAAGGTTTCTCTTGAAGAGCGTTAGTGAGAGGCTCTGCCTAATGTAGTTAGGAATTTTGTTCCAAAGCATGGGGGGAGTCTCCGTGACAGGAATCTATCCCTCCAGCATGTTCTGTTTATTGATGGGGCGGGGTTTAGCTCACTAGAGTCATGGCTCGCAGTGACTTGGATTTCTTTAGGTGGAGCATGTCCATCAGTTCTGAGTTGGACATGGCTTTGTAAGCCAGGCAGAGATCACCTCTGAGTAAGCAATATGCCACCGAGTACAGCCGGAGTTTTTTGTATCTATTTTAGAGGAAAATTAGTAACTTTATTTCTTCAAGTGGTTAATGGGTATTGAAGTAATTATTGACACATTTTCTGATCTTAAAACATTTTAAGACTGCAGTTATGCTCATGCGACATTTTGCCTTTGTGTTCTCTTTCCCCAGCTGGTAATTAATGCAGCCTTAGGATTTGATACGTTTGTTGTGATGAGACATGGACTAAAGAAACAGAGGGATCGGGAATCTGGGGAATCCTGCTGCACATCCACAATGAGCTCCAGTACAGCCTCTGGATCTTCCCTGTTTTCCAACATTCCTGGCTACAAATTAGGCTGCTATTTCTGCAATGACGTTGTGGCACCTGGAAATGTAAGTAGATTGTTAATTTCATACTTTATCTTGGCTTAATGTAAAACTAAAGCTGATGGTATCCTAACATTATTCAATATGTTTGATTTTTCCTTTAAGTTTTCCATAATAAAAATTTAAGTTTACTCTTAAGCTGAGTGGTTCAAAACCTGCTGCAAAGTTGTGTGACCCCTCTTATTCCTTCTGCTTCTGAATGAGCTGAAATGTATAAGATAAAAGAATGTGTAGTAATTGGTAAGTGACATTATTAAGCAATGACTTCACTGACATAGTGTCTAGTGTCTTCATGAAAACAACCTCACTTTATACTGTGTTTATAAAATGGACTCTCATTTAAAGCTTAAAATTAATATTTCATTGGGGATGCTTGCACCATTACTTTTACACTCCAGCAGGGTAACAATTATTTCCTAAAATGAGCAATGTATAAGATCTGATGAAGGGGTAATATATTTTGGGATTGTCTTACCTTACTCTTAATCAAACTAGGGGATCAGCCTCCAGCAAATCGTGTCTTTGGAGCAGTAATCCCAGTACAGATAGCCTTATAGTTTATGTTTTTATAGTTAGAAACTGACTTACCCAAAGATATACAGAATTTGGTGGATGTTATGTAGTCCAATCTCGCCTACATTCTTACCCGTGGGTTCAGAGCTGAACCTCGGCTCCGACTCGGCCATATTCTAGTTCGAAGTCTTCAATTGGCTCGTGGCTAAGAGGTATCCCATGCTGCAATGCGCCTATCCCCAGATATCGTTTGCTGCTCGTACAGCTCGGACGTAGTCTCGCTCTTGGCCGTGGCTAAGTACAATTTTTCTATTTATATTTATATTTAGTAGCTCCAAAAGCTATTTTCATAGCTAGTGTGTGTGTTTTGCTTCTGACCGGTTCAGTTGAACCCTTCTTGATATCCCGTTTCCTTCTTTGGTGTTTATAGGCTAGGCCCATTTCAGTTAGAGGACATAGTCCTCCCCTGTTTTTGTGTAGCAGACCTGTTAGCAGGTTCTTTGTTGTTTGACTGTTTTATTCCCTGGGCTAGGCCCGTTTTAACTTAGAGGACCTAGTCCTCCCTGTGGTTATCCCGCGATCTCTAGGCCATTTAAGTTAGAGGCTCTAGTTTCCCGTGCTCTGTTTGGTTACTGTGGTGAAGGTGTCCCTGCTGTTTTCCCCTGTGTGTGTGTTCTTGTCATCAGCATGTCTAAGGATTCTAAAGAGCACAGGCTTTTGGGTTTTAAAAAGTGTGTCAAGTGTAATAACAAGATGTCTTTGACGGATGGACACTCTGTGTGTGTGTATTGCTTGAGGGCTATTCATCTACAGGAATCCTACTTGTTCTGTCACACTTTCAGCCCTTGCGTGCTGCAAGAGAGGAAGAACAAGCTAATATTAAGGGAATTGCTGAAGCCTTCCTTTGAAGAGGATTTGGAGAGGTCTTCCAGTTCCAGGTCCTCTCCTTCCAAACCAGACAAAAAGATGGACAAAAAAATCCTCTAAGAAGCGCTCTCCAGCTCCGTCAGTATCCTCGGAGCCGCCGGAGAAAATCATTAGAACTACAGTTGCTTCTTTGGCTCCACTGGCTTCGGAGCAGACAGAAGACAGTGCATCGATGATGTCAACATCGGCTCCCGGTTTATTGGAGCCGGTGACAGATTTGTCAGTTTGGAGCCGGTCTCCAGTTTTTCGACCAGTTTCTCTGACTCATAGGTCTCCCTCTGTAGGGAGATCCAGATCCTTGACCATGTCCTCTAGGTCCTCTAGGACCCTTTCCAATGATGATGTCAATAGAGTGGTGAGGAAACTGCTCCAGTCATTGGTGCTAGTTAAATTGCTTTTGGCTCCGGCCCATTCGGCTCTGGAGCCCGTCCTCCCTTCATCTTTGGCTGTTCCTCCTCCGGACCTTTCTTCGGAGCCAGAGCTGTCTGTTCCGTCAGACGCCTTGAGATCGGTTCCAGTAGCCCCTTCTGGCATCTCGACTCTGATCCGACCCCATAGGTGCCATCCACGGGGTCCAGGATTCACAATTCATGGGTCAGAGCCGAGAGGAAAGTCTCAGGTTGATCTTCTTTGGCTCCAAGCCTTCCTCTCGGCGCTTTGGCTCTGGTGAGCGTGGACCTGACATTGGCTTCGAACCTCATTTCCTCGGCTCGGAGGGTGTCTTCTGCCGTTAGTCGACCTTCGGAGCCAGGGGAATCAGCTTTCGAGGTCATGAGTGTGCTTGCCAGGTCATCAGCTGCATCTCACGGCACTGACATTCTTCCCCCTCCAGCACCGATATCAGTATCAGATCACCTTCTGTCTAGGGACAGCGGAGACCTAAGGCCTCAGGATACTTCCATGAGTGGTCCCCAGCTTTCTGAGGCCTCCCCGGATTTTTTACCTGAGGACCACCCCAGAAAGAGAGTGTGCAAGAGGAAGCACATTGACTCCCAAGATGAGTCTCTCATGTCTGACACTGACCTTGAGGAGTTAGAGGGGTCCCCCAAGTCGTCTTCTGACGATATCTCTTTTTCAGATATCTTGGAAATACTGAGACAGAGAGGCGACCGGCCATCCAAAGCCCTTTCTGAGGAGGAGTTGGTGTTCCTGAAGGCCTTTGGGTCCCAACCCTCTGACTCTTGGGTTTCTCCCCCATTCTACGAGCTCCTGGACCTCATTTGTCGAAAGGTGTGGGAAACTCCAGACACTGTGGAACTGGTCCCTAGGAGACCCAACAAGTTTTTGTTCGCTCCCCCTGATAAAGAATTTCTTACAAAAGACATCCCAGTAGATGCCATGGTGATGGCAGCAGCCGCCAAGAAGGAACTTGCAGAAACTTCATCTACCGTCCATCCTCCTAACAAGGAGTCCAGGGCTATGGACAGCTATGGGAAGTGTGTGTTGCCTTCAGCGGCCTTGACACTGCAGTCGCTGAACTATTTGTCGCATTTTACATGGCTCCAGAGAGATCTCCTAAAGGAGTTGGGAGATTCTCTACAGGGTAACGTTTCTGATGCTGCAGCTTAGAAAGTCAATGCTCAGATGTCTACCCTAAATTCTATTACCAACTCCAACATGAGGCTGATCTCTTACGCAGCTGATGGAGTGAGCAGGGCTGCGGGTTCCCGAGTCTTTCTTAGGAGACACTACTGGATGCTCCTGTGCAACTTCGCAGAGGCTTTCAAGTCTACCTTCACCAGTGTGCCCTTTGACGGTTCATCCTTATTTGGAACCTAGGTGAAGGACACTCTCACTAGGTGCAAGCAGGAAGGAAAAGCCCTGTCTGCCATGGGAGTCCATTTTTCCATGCCTTCTAGACCTTATCCCAAGGGCCAGAAGGGTAGGAAAATGTGGTTTAGAAAATCGTTGAGGTTTTTTCACGACACACAGAGTGATTTCCCCCTCCAGAGGCAGAGGATGGGGTGGAAATTCAGGTAGACGCCACCTTAGAGGCAGAGGAGGCCCGCATAACCAGGGGGACCGCAAATCCTTTCGTGGTTCTCCCTACTATTGCTCCTGAGAGGAGACCCGACTGTGCATCTCTGGAGTCAGTCGGCGGTTGCATTTCTCTATACCCAGAAGCCTGGTGAGACATCACCCAAGACAAGTGGGTATTAGAGGTAATCTCCAGAGGTTATCATATTCCCCTTCTTTCATATCCCCCTCCAAACAGAAGAATCCCAGTCGTGCCACCCAGACAAAGGGATTCCACAACCTTAGAAGTTCAAAAGTTGCTGTTAAAAGGAGCCATCCAGCCCGTCCCCTCAGACCAAGTAGGATTAGGTAATTACTCCAGATTCTTTTTGGTGCCGAAAAGATCAGGGGACCTGAGACCCATTTTGGATCTCAGCCATTTGATC
>NC_056739.1:1523767097-1523794597 GCF_019279795.1 Protopterus annectens
ATGTAGAGTTGGAGGGGTTTATATAATACCTGCCTTGAGGATTGCATTGAAGGCTTTAGCTTGGTTCTGATAGACAGTGTGAACAGAGTGACCCATGTCTGTGCTTGTATTGTAGAAATAAATTAGATTGAATAACCAGGATGTGCCTTCAACAAAGCCAGTATTGATTTGGATCAAGGAACTAAATATTTGTTATGTTTATACTTTTAATCTCAACTATGATATGCTTTACAAATCTACAGATGATACTAAAGAGACTTATGGGTCTGTAATTACCTGGACCTGTGTTGGCCTTTATGTAATGGCACCATTGTGACAGTTCTTCAAACTGGCATGTAATCAGTAGTGAGGCCCTGGCTATATAGATCCAAAGTGGGCGAGTAAAGCTGTATCAGGCAGCCATTTTTGCAGTGTAGGCCCAGAAGTAGGAGTCCTAATCTACAGTAGTATGGCTGGACTTGATCAAGAAGGATTTGGGGTGAGATATAGATTATTGGACAGTGACAGGGGCTTAGGATTGAGTAGGCGAGGATGAAATTAGATCTAATTTGTCAGCTAGCATGTTAACTGTGGCCTCAGGATTAGAATAAGTGGTTCTGTTAAGTATTAGCTCAGAGATGTACTTGATGTTGAATCTGAGTTTCCTGTTACTGTCAAAAAAGGGTAAGTGGTTGATCTTGTTGGAGGTAGCAAGTTTGATTCTGTATGTAGTCTTACAATTCTTAAAGCAAACAAGATTTTTGCTAACATATTTTAGATTTCTTTCATGGTGAGGGAAGAATTGCTTCTTATATAAGACAACTATTATTTCTCTCTTGTTATGCAGTTTATGTGAGAATTCCACCAGCAGGATTTCTTTATGAATTTCCATTGTTTGTCGCATATAGGGGCAGATGCCACTATTCGGTTTAGCTGAGAGTAGAAATCAGAGGTATATGCAGCAACTTTGGCTATGGGGCTCCTATAAACCTATTTCATTCATCAGAAAACAATAGGAAATTTGCTTTGTGTAGTATGGTTCATGGGGTAATGATATTAGTTGTAAATCAACATACAGTACATCAGCTTGGTGATTGCCTTCTCATCCCTAATAAAGTTCAATCAGAGGGGTGCAAATTTTTGGCAGTGTTAGCAAGGAGGTGATGAAGAAGACTTGTACCTGTAGTGAGGAGGTGGACAATTTAGTTTAAGGAATTAGTATTTGCAAAATCTAAGAACCAGTGTGCTATTTTTTATTGGTTGTGTAGGTTTTACAGTTGAAAGATGGATAGTTGAAGTCACCTGAAAGCAATTTTTTCCAAATGATCCCCATCAACAGGAAACATGGAATCCATCCATCCATCAACCCTTACTTTGCAGTAATATGATAGCTGGTTTTATTTAGAGTTACTAGGGACACTAGAAGTTCTAGGTTTGTATCCTGTAGGCTCTGACTGAAATTGTAGGCTTGCATATAAATACAGGGATTACCCACACTTCCCACTGGGTTTGGAAGAGTGGTAAACACTGAACCTAGGTATAGATTATGTGCATGCAATAATTTTAAACCATGTTTCATTAATTATACAACTGAGCATATGTTTGATGATCAGGAAACCCTCAAGCTTTAGCATTTTTTTTTTATTTAAACTTGTAGCATTAAGCAGTGCCACATTGGTGTAGGCCAAACTAGAACTTGTTACATTAGTATGTCTAGAAGTTGAATGTTACCAAAAAAAAGCCATTATGAGGTTTGCAAACATATTAGCCATTTTGCAGAAGCCATGAGGTGAGAGGTACAGGTTATCCCTGGCAAAGGAGGTTGGTCTGTTAGCCATCACCTCCCATGCTGACACATACCAAATCTCACTAGAATGACACCCATTAAATAGTTAATTGAAAAAACTAACTAGTTTGTCCTTAGACTGTGGCATCATTCTTGAGAATAGCAAAATCCTGGTTAAGACTAGAGTTTTAGTTACCTCAGGTATATACATAGAGAGAGCGATTATCTGTGTCTCTCTGCATCTCCCTCAGAGTGGAACTCTTAAAATTATTCACATCTTATGGGCAGTGTGGGGTGACTGTGGTTATGTTTTAGGTAAAGAAATCTTAGACCCCTCTTTACATCATGAAGCCAGGTGGCTGTGACCGCCTACTCTCACAATATTCTTGTCCAGCCTGGTATGGGTAGAATCTGTATGCTTAACTACAGTCACTGATAACTATGATTTTACAATGAGAGATTGCAGGCTTTTTTGGTGGCCTTCTGAATGTAGGCTTGTAATACTGGCAACTCTTCAAGAAGATGGGTGTAGCAGACAGAGTTATAAGTGTAGTACTGTGTCTTGGTGGCTGAGGCTTGTTTGTTGGATTATTCAGGAAGCTTTGGTAATGGTTTCCTTACTATCTTATTATATGTGGGTTTAGTGCAGGTGCGAAGTTTATTGACAGTGGTAGCTAGTGAGAGAACCACCTCCAGTTTGAATAAATGGTTGTGTGTTTCTCACAAATATGCTTGTGCTAGCTAAGATTAAGGGTTTATTGGAAAACATAGGGCAGTTACTACACTGCCTTAAAATGCCAGGCCAGGTAGGCTGACCATGAAAGGGACTACAGCCATCCTGTGAACTCATGATGCAGAGAAAAGCAGAGGACTGAATAGCACTGGGGGGATTTAGTGAGTTTGGGGGAGGGTGACAAGTGAAAGCAGATTAACTAGAGTTGGTTAGCTTGGCCAGTGAAGTACCAGCTAGTGCAAACTGGTAGGGGCAGCAAACTAAGAGAGTTCAGAACCTGTGAGGCATTTCTCAAATGGCTAGGATTAGGTTAATTTAAATTCATTAGAACTTAACTTAATCCTCTCTTCTTAATATTTTAAATTACTTAAAAATAATTCCAAAAATAGATTGTAGCTGAGGAAGATTGGGTAGGTGAATTGCAAAATTTTTATATAAATTACAGGTGCAATACACATGGCATGTAAAAAAGATAGCAGAAAGCATAATGCTGTAGCAGTATTAAGCTAGACTGTAATAGTGCTAAAATACCACTGTCTATAGTAGAGATAACATTTTACATTAAAAGTACAATCCCAGTAAATGGAAAACACAATAATGCAGAGCTGATACTGTAAGTCAGGGATAGACCACTGCAGACATCAGCACTATCAAGGTCAGATACAGACACTTATGAAGGTAGAGTTACTTTGCTACTTGAGAGTATGGAAAAGACATGGCCTTACATATATATTTTACAACCACCATGGTGAGTAACAGGTAAGGTGTAACAGATCCTAAGCTCTTAGTAATGAAGAGGGCAGTACATTTATATGTGAAAAAGGGTAGCATTAACCAGTTTCTTTTGAATCCAACAAAGCACAGGTTAGGTCTCAAATGGTAAAGGTCGATACAAGTTTTCAACTCTTCCTTTTATTTCAGCTTTCAGAGTTGCAAATGGTAGCATAGTGATCTGCAGCTGTGTGTATAGCATAAAGGTTCCCACCAGGTCAGGAATCAACCAATCAGCAGACATAATAAAACGGACAAGAAATACAGTGTGATTGGATATTCACTAAGTTATCATTCAGAAAGTAAATAGTTTAATACATAATTTACTACTGGATAAAAAACCCATAGGCTAACGCGCTACATGGGTAGAACATTATTTGTATGCAATACGTCATTGTTTACATAAACTCTCTGAATTGCTCACTTTATACAACTCTGTCTGCACTAGGAAAACTGTGAACTGTAAGTTTATGGTATATATTGGTGGTGGGTAAGTTTACATGTGTGCCTCTGTTATTTATTTCTACGGAGTCTATTCCTACTGTTGTATTTGTTGTGTTTCTGACATAAATAAAGCTTTCAAATTTGTTTTACTTTATTTACTTTTTGTATCTTATTTTTTATTTTTATTATTTTAAAGTTTTTATTAATTTAATCTATCTTCCTTCTGTAAACTGTCATATATATGGTACGAGTCTGAGTATCAAACTTTTGTGCAGTGCTACACACTTTTTCCTCTGTGTTGATCTGTATGAGAATAAATTTTACTTTGAATTTGACTTGAACTCCATCTGCCAACAGCTACAGAGGAACATTAGTACTGGGCCTAAACTAAAGTTTCCAGCATAATTCACACTGACTGCTCAAAACAACAAAACGTGATTACATGCCTGGCAGAATATGCCCACTCCACAGATAATTTGACCACATTCTTTTAAAAATAAAACAAATTAAGTAAATGGTACCATTCTCAGTTCACTTTATTACAAAATCTTCATATTCCCATTTAACAGCTACATCCTGAAATCCTTTTCTTGTTTAGAAGTTAGTGGGCAGCCTTTTTTATGACTGAAAATCTACACATTTTCCATTGTAGTATATTTTGGGTCACTCGAGATCAACATTTTTTTCCATTATAGAAAGACAAGATGTACAGCAGTATTTGTTTAGCTTGATAGATACAAAAATAAGATCTTTCATATCATATGACTTTCTTTCTAAACATTTAGTAGTGTACCTTAAGTTAGTTAGCAGTAGAGCTGACATCTGTTGAAAACTGAACATTTTTAGTCCAGGCAGCTTGCCTAATGACATTTATGCAAGGTAACTGAGTAAAAAATCAGTACCATGGTCGTAGAGTCATAGAGGAACAGCAAATTGTTTTGTAAGCTTTATTTTTGTTCATTAATGCTTGTTCTCAATCAGTTATGGCAGACAGCCAAAAAATCATTAACTGAAATTGTCAGAAAACCTCACCCCAAACGATATCAGGACATACCTCTGAAGCCAGGTCTGGAGATGATGTTCACTAGCAGACATCTGGTGTCGAGTTATCCAGTCCAGTCAGATTCAGCCTAAAAAAAGGTACAGTTAGTTGGAGTGATCTCCAGTAGAACAAATGGAATGATTGGTTAAAGGTAGAGGATGTAGGTATAGACATGAGGGAGTAAAAAATTGGGCTGTTTAATAAGCACGTCAAAGAACATGTAATCGTGGCTTGTATGTGCAAAAATCCATATATATCTAACATTTTCAGTTTCACGTAATATATGCATTACAGACTGCACTAAATAGTTCTAGGGTACTTGGTCTGTCTGTCCTGAGTTAAAGGTATCAAAGAATACAGCAGTTAGTTGTGTACAATGATTTGATTGACAGTGCATTGTGACCAGAAATGTAATTACTTGCAGTATTGTTATCGTCCTTCTTACAGCTGTAAAGTAACTGCCTTATGTAGTACGACATTACTTACTGTGGATCTGCTGAGTTGGAGAAATGAAATAACACTGGCGTTAACCACTGTACTGTAATCTGCAGTCTGTATAAAATATTACCATCCAGTATCACACAATTATAACATATTAGCTTGTGTATTAAATGGGCATACCAGTATGCATTAGGAAATGTTGAAATATATTCAAATAACCCAGCCAAGAAATTCAGTAACAGAAATTCAAGTTTTTGTTTCCTAGTGATGAAAAGATTTTATATGCATATAATTGCATTAATATTTTGAGAATGCAGCAAATTATAGGTTCCCGCAAACAATCCAATGAAAGCTGATATGATGGAAGACAAGCTTCCCTGCACTACTTGGTCTAATTTTCACTTCTGCAGATGTTTTTTATGCAAAGTTGCCTAATTGTGACATTTTTTGGAAAATGTTTCACACTAGAACAGTACAACAGAACTGGTTAACATCAAAATGAAGGTTTTAGCTGCATGAAAAAAAACCTGCTGCCGATAGCAGAGAGATTGTTATAGTTATGGAGATAGAGAGAACCGTTTGCTTAATTACATTAACAGAAATGCCCCTGTTGTTATTTATTGTCTTTAAAATAAGAACCGTGATATAAAGCAAAATGTCTATTACCCTTATTGAGAGGGTATGTGCTGAATCAGACTGCTGTGTATACTTCATTTAGTATAATTTATGTTTCTCACAAAAACTTATTTTGGATGTACATCTGCTGTTAATGAAAAACTATCTGGGGAGGAATTTATAAATGTGTGATACCCATTGTATAAATCTAATGTGTAGAAAAAGGGTACGTAAAAGACCATCCCTGATTCATACACAAAGCCCAGGCTTACAGAACAAATGCACTGTCATAAATCAACTGGGCTAATGTATTATACATGTGCAAATGAACAGTGGAGTATACACAACAAAACCTTCCAGTTCAGAGACAGCAGCTTTGCATCGGAGCTCTTACTGATGATTTTGTTGCAATTCAAATAACAAGGGCTACTAACAAGAAGAAAGCTGTCACCCAGCAGTCAGAATTACAAGCACCGATGGTGGCATCAAACAGTAGCAACAAGACATCATACACATGTATGAAATCGGTGCACACCCCATACATTGAAATGGATACTGAAACGTATTCATAGCAATACAAACATCTGTGAAAGTATGCAGATGTTTCAGTGCCCAGTAACATGACAAACACAGCAGATACACAGTTGTAAAATTAATCAATCACTGTTTCTATATTTCATACGTTACAATTGTCAAGCCAGTAGGGATTTTTACTTCTGTAGGGGCTGCAGTAGCATGATATTTGGAGAACAAAGATTTAATGAAGTACAAATGTTGACCTTTACACTGTATAACACAGTGCACATATTTCTTTAATTATTCCTCTCACCACTACATATCTTACGTTCACTGTCTGTGTGCATCGTGACTGTTTTGGATATGCAGAAATGAGGTGAAGTACACATGTATACACATATGTACAGGGTTAGCTATGTGCATCAACGGTTGGATATATTTGCAAGTATAGTAGCCGTGATCAGTCTGTGTGGCATAGCCTAAGAATGGAACTGTCACTTGCACAGTGCCTGCATGGGCACACTGAATCCCATACCAGGAGACAGTGGACAGTTGTTTGCCTATTTGAAGCTGCAGATGACCTGTACCTGCACACCTCCACACTCACCTGCTGAAAATGTGGCAGATCCAGGAAGGTGTCTGCTCAGCGAACCCATACTATTAAAGCCTGTACTATGCCTTGCTCAGTACAGCTCTGTTATCCCCTTGCTAAGAGCTGTTTTCACCCCCATAGATTTTACATGATGTAGAACATAGTCTGTTGGAGTATTATGCTTGGGTGTCATCCATTTGTGTACCTAAAGTTGTACACCTTACCGTTGCTGTGCTTCAGTGATGTATGCTGTGCTACACATGTAGTGGGAATATGTGCTACCCTGCTATGTTCCCCAACCTCTTCATTGCTGTTGCCCTGGCACCTGTAATAACATGGTAATAATGTGCACACAGTGTGCTGTTGCTGATGCTACTGTGCATCTGCGACTCCTTTACAGTAAAGCCTTGGCCATTGCCTTCTGTGGATTCCTTTCCCATCTTTTTACTGTTGTATTGCCGATGGTGTCTTGTGGCATAGATAGAAACAAATGGTATCGTGCACTGATTTTTAATGTTCATTTCAGTTCTATCTATAGCCCAATGCACAGGGATCAGTAGAAACGTGATTCTGTTTATCAGCTAAGTGCTTTTCACTATGAACCCCCTGACAATAACATTTGAAAGGAAATCCTCCGACAATAGCATTTGAAAGGAAATCCTCAGGTGTCTGGAAGTGTAAAATGACATTGCTACTAGATATAAACAAGTTGTGTCTTTGCTGTGTTCCTCTTCAGAACAACACTTAAATGGAAGCAATGTATTTACCCTCAAGTTTCTGCTACATCAACTGCTCAGACTAAACTTTTGACTCTTAGAACATGCAGTGAATGACAATAGATGGTGGACATCAACTAATGAAGTCTTTTTGTAAAAGTATCATAAATAAAGTATATGTTGTTTTTGAGGAAAATGTGAATTGCATGTTTCCTTTTTTCAGCTGTGCTGTTGGCCTCTGCTGAGCTAAAGCAGTGTAAATATAGCCCCAGCCAGAATTAATGTAACTGACATAACTTCTAAATTTGGATATGAGCTGTTATAAATATCAACAGGAGAAAGAATAAGAAACTTTATCATGCATAAATATGTGTATAGTTTATGACTGTGTGTGTGGGTGTGTGTATATCTTTATGTACATTAACTTAAAAGATGTGTGTACAAGCACACGCGCACACACACACACACACACATATATATATATATATATATATATATATATATATATATATAGGGTTCCTATCAGAAGACCGTAGACACATTTTGTCGAATGCGTCTTGGTCGAACTTCAAATGTCAAAGTGGCATATAACCAAATTCTTTCCCTGGGAAAGAAGTTACTTGGCCACTTCCATCACTTTACCATTTTCGGCACTGTAGTGCGATTTCGGAGTTGATATATTTGAGTAGGGGGGTGTGGGAGGCGAAGCCCCCCACTTTATGTAATGGTTGAATGTGTTTTGTTTTTTGTTTTTTTCCCTGGGAAAAAAAAATCGCTGTTCTGGTAGTTTGATCTGTTGTGAATTCGAACTTTTGAGTTTGATATAACAACGTTCGATCATTTGATCGTTTGTTGTTATAATATAGACTATATATATATATATATATATATATATATATATATATATATATATATATATATATATATATATAGACATGTGTATGCATATGTGTGTGTGTGTGCATGTGTAATGTGCTTTTGTTCTAGTGTTGCTGGTTGTGTATATCTGTCTATTTAAGCCGGTCTCCATGTCACTTGTGTGTTGATTTGTGGAGATCAAATGATTTGTTTTCATATGATGGTGTACCTTTTTATAAAAGGTTGTACCTGTCTGATTAGTATTAATCAATGATAAAGCTCTTTTTCGAATGAAACTGCACAATAGTATGTCTGCTAATAAACATTTCATATTCACAGTTATTTGCAGGGTTCCTAGACTCTTTTGTAGTGTTGAAATGCATTTTAATTCTTTGTAACAGTTTGTCTCTCCATGCAATAGATGGTGTTTTTTCCAGTTTTGATGTTGCTGGATGGCTCACAATTTGTTCCATTAAGGATTGATAATTTTGAGGAATGGTTGGGTTGTTTCAACAAATTTAAGACTTTCTTCTCAAAATGTTTTAAAGATAAACATTACATTACATAGACTGGCTTCCTACAGTGGTGAAGAATATTGGATATTCTACATTAACTTTCCAAAATGGATCTTTAAATTCTGGTAACTTTACTGTGCACTAAGCTTTTGCCAGTTTAACTATCCATGCTAAGAATGAGTTATATGACATGTTAAAACTTTAGTAGCCTATCTTCATTTTATGTATGATAGCAAGAGGCTGGCACAATTATGGAACCAGGCATGGGAATGGATATTGCTGTGTTTAATTCAAAATGTAGGTCTATTCCAGCGACTGCATCCAGGTTGTTTGTGTTCACCATACTAGAATAGTATGATGGGATACTTGTAGACTTGAATAAAACTTTAGAAACTCTATTCGATCAGTTACAATTTGCAAACAATTCATCATTTGTGGAACTTTATGAAAGTTTTACTAAAACCATGGCGGAGCTGGAAAATTGTAAAAAGTTCCAAGGTGATGTTTGGAACTATAACAGTGAATCGACTTTTGTTTGAAATAGGCATAGACGTTCAGTACATTTTTTTGAATGCTGATTCAGTTGTTTTCTAGCTTCTCTAAGAGTTTACACCTACAAGTAAAAAGAAAATGTTTTTGATTCTTCTAACAATTCTGATTCATTCACAGATGGTTATTTGCTGCAGAGACAGCTATTGAATCCTCTCCCTCTAATAGAAGAATCAACATGTCTACGGTTTTCCTGCACCTTTAGATACAGTGAGGTGCAGGAAACACAAATAAAGATTTAAGGATTATCGGCATGTTTCAACAAATGCTAAATAAAAACAGCATGTGAACAATAGGCATGTACAGAATGATGTTGTTTTAATATTTCTGGGAAAAAAATTAATGAATAAATGAAATGAGTTGCTTAATAAAGATGTATTTTTTTGTCCCTTTATTCTGTGTGTCATTATCTGATATAGCAGCCATTCTAGATAGAGTATTAACACTGAAGCAGATAGTATGGGTTATTGGATCTGTCTCAGATCCAAGACTGGCCATTTCCAAAGACTTCAGCCCCAAGTTCCACCTCCTCTACCCATAGTACTTTGCTGTCTACAGAGATACCCCAGATCTCATTTGTTGCCATCCAGGATAACAGCTAGATCTTGAGCTCCAGTTGGTATATCCTTGCTTGTGTGTCGGGGGGGGGGGGCATGTATGTCACCTGTTTCTCTACCATTATTGTTATAAAGTAGACTGTGTGTTTTAGGTTAGGTTTTGATTAGGTTAGTCTAGTTTAGGAAGTTTAGATAGAGTTTAGGTAGATACTTGTAAGGATTTAACTTCTTATACTGTTGCAGGCTTTTTATGCCTTTTGTGTGTGTGTTCTTACAAAATAAATAAATAATAGTATTAGTGAGTGCAATCGTTTGTAGCTAAGTTTCTTTCTTAGAGTGTGTTTTTTTTTGTGTTACTAGGTATGGATAAGGGGTTTAAAAAATGTGTGTTATGTGGCCACAAGCTTCCTTCACAGGAATCGCATGATCGTTATGTTTACTCCCTCAGGGCTGCTTACTTGGAGACAGAGTGCTCCATTTGTTACAGCTTTGGATCCAGTCAGTAAATGAAGGGTAAGCTAATCCTCAAGGGTCTTCTTCCTCCTCCACTCCAGCCAGTAAATTGGATAAGAGCAATTGGGGTTGAAAGGAGGGTACTAAGGGCCAGATCAGAATATCCAAAGATCTTCGGCTCCTCCAGCTGTGTTTAGTTTGCATTTAATATGGATTTATGTGTTATAGATTTTCTGTACCTCCATTTATAGAAAACGTTTTAAGAGAAATTCTATTTTAAATGCAAAAAGTTGTCACTTTCTGCTATAGTACACACTATACCTGATTCCCTTTTTTAAGATTAAGACAGCTATGTACTCATCAGTCTATCTGGGAACAAGAAGCAGGACAAATGAATTGATTTTAAAGAGGGGGGGTATAAAATGGAAGATTAATGAGGCCAAAACATGGCAGCTGCAGTATGTATCAACAAATGTTAGAATCTTTAGCTGTACCACACTCCTTTCAAAACAACCCTATATTTTTCTTACTATTTATGGAACTAATTCTTTTAAAATTAAGCAGGTATTTAATAAAAATGACATAATATTAATGGATGACAAGTTGACTTCTTATTTATTAACATACATTTTATTTTATTCTGCTTTTCATTTACCAGCTTTGTCCAGCTGGGTTTATCAAAAGCCTGTTTTCAGTGGGGGTCTGGGGAGAAAAGCTCCAACATATTAGAAACATTTTTAAACAGATATTCCATAATACACCTGAACAGACACTAAGTAATATACATTAACAATTGCACATTCATTGGCTAGTTAGATTACATTCATATGAAATAAAGGCAACTGTTGCAGTATAACAAATACATTAGTAGATGTTTAACACTGAGCATTTGAAGAGATGGATTAGTGAGTTTGTCAAACAGATAATAGATCATGTGAGTAGTGGTTGGAAACTCAAAGAAAAGGAGGCGAGGGAAGGAACTAGGTAGGGCAGAAACTGTTAATATTGTACTTAAGAGATGGGGTATAAATAAAGCTCAGATAACTATTTTTATGACTTGCATAAGGTTTATATTAGAAGTATAGAAGTGGGGTGAGCAGTGTAAGACAACTATATATATTTCTGGGAGATACTAGTAAAATTGTTCAGGTAATGGTAAACACTAGTTGTGGGGCATAGGATTCCGAATGAAGAGCAATGGTTTGATGATATGGTAAGCTGAGGATAACGGTGGCATTTATCCTGGAGATGTACAGGAGCAGATCCATTGGTTTTTATAGGTGAAGTTTTAGTTGTTTTTAAATGAGTTTGGTAGTAAGATGTGGTTCCATAGTATAGCTGCACTATTTGAATATGGAATCACCTGCATTATTAGATGATCTAGTTGTCCAGAAGGTAAACTTCATTTAGTGGAGTAATGTTGCATTAAGTCGTTAAGGGCTGGGCAATTTTCTGGTTTATACAGGAGTCTGTGTATTATAATTAGCTGGGAAAGTGATGTAGTTCTAACCTTTTCCCCAGTTTTGTGTGATGTCGGTGTTGCTATATATATATATTTAGCGGGTGGTGTGAAGTTGCAGGGGGTAAAATTGCATTTTTTCCTTTGATCTTTTTAGCTTTGCTCTAAAAAGTATGATCTTTTTGTATTTGCTCTATTGAGTGTTCAGTATTTGATGAGACAACCACACACATGCAGACACACACACATACACACACACACACGTATATGATTATATTTTACTATATCGCTGACCCACTACATTTGCAAATACTTCATTGACCACAAATTATCAAAGCTTAACAAATAAAAAAAAAAAATACATTTTATGTAGGGTGCAACCCCATACCCCTGCTAATTATGTATCCAAACTCCAAGATCATAAAAGACTGGGGAAAGGGCAAAATCCCAATTGCCACTGTGTAGTTATTCCCCCAAGCAAATGCAGCATCCTGTGATAAATGGGCAGTTCAGTAAAATAAGCTGTATTCCTAAACTTTCAATGTACTGAGTGTATAAAGAAATACACTGAACCCCCGCCCCTACACACACACACACACACACACACACACACACACACACACCTTTAGGATATCATTAGATCTGAATTACTTGCACTTATTTTGAGTTTAAAATAGTGCATTGATGTTCAATAGCACTATAGCGTATAGCAGCATAACTGCTGAATGCATTAAACTCATGAAATTATGAATTAAATAAAAGAAAAAAGTGGCATGTTCAGTTTAACATCAGTGACTGTACTGATGTGGGAGTTATGCATGTAAAATGCATTAAACAGATGAAACTATGCATTAATAAAAGAAAAAGTTTTAAGCAAGAGAATGCTTCTTTCTTACCTAAACGTCTATTTCTCTATATTTTTGTAGCCTTTGTATGGGAGTGAGGGGGTTAACAAGCCACAATTTCTTTTATGTCTTCTGGTTTTATTTTTTAACACTTTATTAGCCCCAAGTATATTGAGTGTATTCTTTTAAGATTATGTTGTACGGAAGTGTTCAATTCTTTCCTGAGTTTGATGCTTCCACTGTTCTGTTTTATACTGCAGCTGCAAACTTATAAGTGTTGATAGCTACTTGTTTACTTTGACTATGTCCATCTACTCTGTAACAGTAATCCCAGAGTAGGGAAATCTTGGCAAACAGAGTTTTGAGAAGCAGTACAGGGTTTGGTGGGATGACCATCTGTTCCTCTGTGAAATGTTCTGTGGATTAAGACATGTGAAGGATGCTGTGTACATACTGTGATACATGCTGTATTTTCGGTTCAATTGTTAGTCTTTCTAGCAGCTCTTTTGTACCTCACCAGAATCTTTAGGTGTCCTGTCACTTGGTCCAGAGATGAAGTGAGACACTTACGCCAGGTCCTGTACTGTGACATTACTCTGAATCTCAGATGGAGAGGCCAAACGAGGTAATACTGAGAGGCACATTTCCAAGCTTTAAAAAAGTAGATTCACTGGCTTCTTTCACTGTTGCAACTGTATTGTACTGAGAATCCTTAAATGAATCGGTAGACCAAGCAGTTTTCTTTACAGAATCTAGATCTCTTGCATTGTTGAAGTACACTAGTATATTCTAATGTGCCGCTTTATAAAAAATACTATTACACTCTGCCTGGCCTAGTGTTTGAGAGATGTGGTGTTAAGGAGGATGTACAGAAAATAGCAACATTTTTGTCTTCATGAAGTATGATGTTGCATTGTTGGGAAGTAAATGGCAACAGTGAGTATCGCTTGTGGCTGACAAATGTGTTTTGACTTCTGTAACAAATTGGTGGTTAAAATATATGGAAAAAACAACTCCGCTCATATATGCCCCGGTGTTTGAATGCCACACTAGTGGAAGGTTACTTTAGTTTATAGCAGTGAGGGTTCTTGGTTTCTCCCAATACATGTGGCTTAATCTCAACCGACTGCCACAAGAAACTGTAGAACCACACAAGTACAGCACGACACAGCACCTGCAGGGTACAATTCTTTATTCACAAAGGTTAAGCTCTTTCTTCCCACCAATAGGGACTTCCTCAGAACAATGAAACATAACCACCCAGCCTTTATATAACAACCAAATCATTAATTAGTAATTTTTAATTAATTAAAGCTTCAATTGACTCTTAACGCAACATACTAAATTAGAAAGACATATATTTATGCATATACAAATAACACTAAAAACTTTAACCTAAAATTTTATTTAATTTTAAAATTTTATATATATATATATATATATATATATATATATATATATATAAAATTGTATAAAAAGTATGTCTATAACCTTTCCAATGAAGAGGAAATTTTGTTAAAGGATTTAGCTGTGGATTTGAACACCTGTATTATGAAGGTTGATAAAAACCCACGGTGGAGGTGCTGCGGTAGCGTTGTCGCCTCACAGTAAGATACTGTCTGGTTCGATTCTCAGCTAGAGCGTCTTCTGCGTGGAGACATGCATGAATGGGGGTACCTTCTTGAAGGTTGTGCGTCAGGGCTGGTAACTCGCCATGTAAAAATCAACTACCAATCATTAGCGGACCGGAGTTCCGCTGTGGCGACCCCTAACCGGGAAAAGCCGAAAGACACCAACATTATGAAGCTTGATAAAGGAAGCGGTGTGGTCATTATGGATAGGAGTGACTACCTAAATGGTATGAATGTTATATTAACAGATGGTACATATGAGAAAGTCTCCCTTAATGAAATACACATATCATATAAGAAAATAGAACTAGGTTTAGAAGATATGTTGTATCAAGGCAAATTAGAGAGGACAAATTTGGTTATATGATTAATAGATTTCCAATGATATCCAATATATTCAGCATTCCCAAAATTCATAAAGGACTTAACCCCAAATTTAGACTTATAGTGGATGGGAAAAGATCAGAAACCCATTTTATTAGTAAATCTTTGGATTTCCATCTTCAGAAGGGGTTGAAGACATTCTCATATATTACAAAAGACTGTTGGCAATTATTGGAAGGGCTATATAAAATAAAAATTAATGGTGACATTATTATGGTCACCATAGATGTTTGCAACTTATTTTCTGTGATTTCTCATCAAAAAAGGGTGTGATTGGTTTGAAAATCAGTTATTAAAAACTGGTATTTTTTTATCAGGATGAAATAAACAAGTTTGTCACTTTAATGGAGGTTGTATTAAAAAATAATTTCATATACTTCGAAGGACAATATTATAAACAGGTAACAGGGGTTGCCATGGGGGCAGCATGTGCCCACATTTTTGTGAACTATGTTATGTCCTATTGGGAACAGGTACATATAATGGATGGGCCTTTTTATAGTAAAATTCTATATTATACTCGCTTTTTGGACGATTTATTTGTTATATGGAAAGGTACTGAAGCTGAACTTGGGAACAGGTACATATAATGAATGGGCCTTTTTATAGTAAAATTCTATATTATACCCGCTTTTTGGATGATTTATTTGTTATATGGAAAGGTACTGAAGCTGAACTTAAGCTTTTTCTTGAATATGTGAATAATACTGAAGTATTTTTGAAATTTACTTATAATTATAATGAAACACGTTACATATCTTGATGTGGAATTGACCTATAATAAAGTTGATACAAAATTAAAGTCAGCCATCTATAGGAAGCCGACCTTTTCCAATTCCTGTTTGGAATTTAATAGTTGGCACCCAGCCCATCATAAACAATCCATTGTTAAAGGACAGATGGTGTGGGCTTCCAGAATGGTCACAACTGACAATGAATTTATGGATGAACTTTCCTTTATTAAAGAGTTATTTCTCAAGAGAGGGTATCGTTTCAGATTTATTAAATAAAATTTAACAGGAAATTATATTTAAACGTAGATCAGGATTTTATCAACTACTGTTGGCAGGTGGTAAAGGATTAAAAATTAGTATGCAGTGAAAGGAAGGTAGTAATTTGAATAATTATTCGATTAGTTTCATTACCACCTTCAGTTTGGACACCACTGATGTTGTTGAAACTGTTTTAAATAATTGGGAAATTTTGAGGAGTGACAACAATATAACGAAGAAGGTGGGGGTAACACCTAAAGTGGTATACAAAAAGGACAGCTCACTAATAATATTCTGAAGACGGCTGCTTTTACTAGTGGTAGGCACCAACATAGAATCAAGGGCAATTTTAAATGTAATATGTGTACTTTTTGCTCATATATTTTGGAAACAACTGAACGGTATAGATTAAATAACACATCTATTTTGATTGATGGACATTTTAATTGTTGTAGCCAAAATGTAGTATATGTGGCTAAGTGCCAATCTTGTCCTATTTTTTTATGTAGGAAAAACATGTAGACAGTCTAAAAATAGAATAGCTGAACATTTGTTGGACATCAGACATGGCAAGCCAACTAATGCTTTAAGTAGACATATATTAATATTCATAAGGACCATACATTTAAATGTGTGGTTATTCAACAGGTTGCTAAACATTTTCAGGGTAGAGTCATAGATATTCATTTAGATATATGTGAACTCAAATGGCAGTTGCGGTTGAATGCAACCGAGTATAAAGGAATTAACTAAACTACTGCAATCACATGTGTTTTAAAATTAAATAATATTTTAGGTTAAAGTTTTTAGTGTTATTTATATATGTATACATATATATGTCTTTTTAATTTAGTATTTTGCTTTAAGAGTCAGTTGGTGCTCAGTTGATTAATTAAATTACTAATTAATGATTTGGTTGTTATATAAAGGCTGGGTGGGTTATGTTTCATTTTTCTGAAGAAGTCCCTTTTAGTGGGAATAAAGCGCTAAACCTTTGTGAATAAAGAATTGTACCCTGAGGTTGCTGTGCTTATGTAGTTCTACATGTGGATTAATGAAGTGTTGACATGTTACACTGGCACATAATAAGAGTGTATGCCTAACTTTAAACTGTTTTTACCCTAGAGCAGCTAATTCTTGTTTAGTCAGGAATGTTGTTGGCAGTTTCTTCCAAAACAGTCATTTTTATCTCCTTTATAAATTTGCTTAGGTATACCCCTCTATCTACCTCTGGAAAGGTTCTTGGAATAGGTGAATGCCATCCATGCCTACTGAACCTCCTTTACTTTGGAGGTTGGTATAATGATTAAGGTGTTTAGCTCACAGAATTAAAGTACATGGTTTGATTCTCACCTCTGAGGGAAATTGGCTATGCATGAAATGGCCATCAAGGGCAGCTAGCTTAGTACTTTGCCTATGAACCTACAGTGAAAACTATGGGTAGCTTTTCAACACTGTACATTTTTGAGAACAAGGAACATGAAAACCTTCTTCTCAGTCAGCTGTGGTCAGTTCACTGGTACATTACATTTATGCTGTTTAACAACCTATAATAAATAACAAAGCCTTTCTGTGTCTTTGTACTTGCCTAGTTATGTTTATTTTTAATTTATTTTGTTACAAGGATACTTAAAGGAGTGATTTGTCATTGTTGTTCCATCTTTCACACTTTGTAATCCCCACACAAGGGCTTCATCTGCTGCCCTGACAAATTCACCAACTTTAACTCTTTTAACAGCATGGATTTTCTCTTAAGTGCAAACCACTGAATTCTTACTGTTGGTAGCCATCGAGTTTAATAAAATGTGTGTAGGCGTGCTGCTAAAAAGGCTTTCCCGGACATGCAGATAATTAAAAAAATGAATAATTAATTGTTTAATCGGTAGCTGGCTAGCTTTCGTAGGTTCATAAGGTGGTACTAGGCTGTTGGCCCTAGTGCCTATACAAGCCTAGCCATAACAATTCCCTGGCTATTTCTTCCCACAGTATTTACTTCCTGGACCCCTGTCTAGCAGGGTGACCGATGTGATCCCCGGGGTGAATTTTCTATCTCCCATCCAATCATCAAGGTTCCTTTTGAAGAGGGCCAAAGAGGCGCTCTTCTTGACATGTATGGGCAGTCTATTCCAGAGTCTGGGGAGTCCCTGGGTCAGGAACCTGTCCCTCCAGCATGTTTTGTTCATTGTGATGACAAGGTTTAGATCCCTGGAGCATGTGGCTCTGAGAGATTGGGATTTCATTAAGTGTAGCATGTCCAACAGCTCTAGGTTTGACATGATGTTGTATGTTAGGCAGAGACTGCCTCTGAGTAGACGATATGCGACAGAGTATAGCTGGAGTTGTTTTAGACAATCAGCATAGGGCATCTGCTTTAGGTCTGTGATTCTTTTAGTGAGGTATTTCAGTGGCCTTTCCAGTTGTTGCAGATGTCTTGAGAGGTACATACCAGATGGGGCGTTGTATTTCATAATTGGTCTAATGAGGGATGAGTACAGTGGGACAATGACCTCCTTTTTTCTGGATGAAAAGCCCTTAGTGATGAGATGTGCCACATAGAAGGATTTCCTTACTGTTGTGGAGATGTGGTTATCGAAGGTGAGACCACTGTCCACCTGTGTCCCTAAGTCTCTTATCACATTTTCAGTGTTTAGTGTACTGCCACCTTTGTGGTAATTCATGGGTACATGATTTTTCCCCAAAAGGGATAACTATACATTTCTTGGCATTGAGCTTGAGCCTATGGCTCTGGCACCAAGCATCTGTTTCTGTCAAACCCTTTTGTAGAATATCCACATAATTTGGGGATTCAATAATGGCTCCCAATTTGCTGTCATCTGCGAACTTGTACTTCAGAGAAGTAGATGCCAAACAAGAGCAGTCTCAGGACTGAACCCTGAGGTACTCCACTTGTCACTTGTCTGGACCTGGCTTTGGAGTCTGCTACTTTTACAGTGTGGATTCTGTCAGTAAGCCAGTTGGCAACCCATTGAGTGACGTAGGGATTAATGCCCAGCTTAGTAAGTTTATCTATGATTCCAGAGTGGGGGATGGTGTTGAAGGTTTTGGCGAGGTCCGGATAGGCTGTGTGGACTGTCTTACCCTCGTCCACAGCACTGAAGACTGATTCGAAGAAGTCATTCAGGTTCAGGAGACAAGATCGGCCCTTCATGAACCCAAACTGGGTGAGGTTCAGTGTTTGAAGGTTGCCAATGTCTTTGTTTATAAGTTTCATGATAAGACATTCCATGGCCTTGCAGATCAGGCTCGTCAGACTGATGGGGGTGGTAGTTCCCAGGATCCAAGGTGGATCCCCCCTTGTGGAGTGGGATAACTGTAGCTGTGTGCCACTCAATGGGCATGAAGCCTGAGGTGAGGCTATGATTAAACATGACACGTATGTGAGGTGCCAGTTCATTTTGTAGTTCATGTAGTACACAGCCCAGGATGTCATCTGGTCCCATGGATGCTGTATTCTTAGCTTTGGAGAGTGTGGTTTTTACCTGTGGGGCCATTATTACTGGAATTTGACAATCTTTTGATATTGAGATGGGCCCTTTAGGGGGTGAGGGGGGGGGGTGAAGTTAGCACTGAATCAATCTGCCAGGATATTGGGAATATCCTTGGGATCAGTATATTTAATGCCATTCTGTTGTAGCTCAGAGCAGATCTGAGCATTGCCATTTAGATTCTTGACATAGCTGTAGAATGCCTTGTGGTTGTCTTTGGAATCTTTGGTAATTTTATTTTCGTAACTAGCTTTGGAAGATTTTATGAGGGGTCTCAGCTTCTTACTGAGGCTGGTAAGGGAGTTTTTAGCATCCTGGGATTTTCCTCTTTTCTGCAACAGTTTCTTCCTTTTGTTATAAAGTTTGTTTATGGCAGGGCCCACCAGATTGGCTTCCTTTTCTTGGAGGAGAGGTAATGTTTGGGATGGCATGATTCATGCACGAGTGGATGTGCTCGTACAGTGCCTTGGTGTAGGGTTCAGCAGTCAAACTTTCAGTTCCCGTCTGCATGGATGTCATGAAGTTTGTCACTTCTGACTTGAGTAGCATGAAGTTAACTTTGGAGAAGTTTTTTACAGAGGTTTCATTACTGGGGGGTGGGGGAGGGATGTGGATGTCAAGGGTGAATAGCTTATGGTCAGACCTGACCAATGAGGGGGTGACCATAGGTGTGGAGCATTGATTTCCCATGTTGGTAATGACCAGGTCTAGGATATTGGAGCCCCTTGTGGGACTATGGATTAGTTGATCCAGGGCATTGGAATTTATGAATTTATGAATTCCCAGAACCGTTGGGCAAAGGTGTTGGTACACGAGTAGTTTTCCCAGTTAGTGGCAGGGTAGTTGAAATCACCCAGTATTAGGGTGTTTGGTTGTATCTTAATATTTTCCAGTATGTTTAGAAAGGTGTAGTGAGAATCTTGGGGCATGGTGGGGGATCTGTAGCAGGCTACAATTTGGATTGCAGTGTTACCTGCACCTGGAGAATTTCAGATGCATTGTGTTGGGCAACTAGCCTGGTGGTGTGAATATCCTTGGTGAATATGGACACTCCTCCACCTTAAGTGTTTCAGTCCTGGTTTGGTGGCTGAAAAGTGTGGTAAGAGTTGTAGGCTGGTCTTGCTGTCCGGAGCCTTGAACCAGGTCTCGGTTACAGCACAGATATCGATGTTCTCCATTTTTAGGAGTGCCTCTAGAGAGTGCATTTTGAGGTTTAGACTTCTTGCATTGAGTAGCATTACCTTCAGATTTTGCATGCTTGTACCTGTTACAGTGGTGGTTTTGTCCTTTGAACTTTGCCTAAAAAAGACGCTATAGGGGTGGCAAGAGCCTTAGCCAGTAACCTGAATCCCAGGGGCGACAGGTGCAGACCATCTCTGGCAAAGCATTGGCGTCTGTCGATCATGTCGTCCCAGGCAGACAGATACTGGATCCCCTTTGAATGACACCAGATGCTTAGCCAATTGTTGAAGTCAATCATTTTGTCCTTATACTGTGGTATCATTCTGGATGAAGGCAGGATGCTACTCAGGGCTAGGGTCATACCTGCCTGGGCCACATGATCCGAGAGCTCTTCCATGTCTCTTTTCATGTAGTCCATGGAGGTACATCTCAAGTCATTCACTCCAACATGGACAATGACAGAGTCATATTTATACTTGTTGTGGAGTGACTTCAGTGCATGCGTTATGTGGCAGATCCTGGCACCCGACAGGCAGCTGACATTAATTTTCTCCTTGATCAACCTGGTGAGTGGGACATCAGTGTGCCTGACTATAGAGTCACCTATGACTAAAGTGTTGGATACGTTGTCTTGCCTTTGGGGCTGTTGTTGGGTGGCACACTGGTGTTGTGAGCTATGTGACACTTTGGTTGTGATTGTTGTTTTTTTGCGTTTCAGCTTCGGAGGTGCTTGTTGCTTGGGCAGGTTACTGTTAAGGGCCTCTGCATATAAGGGTTTGTGTGTAACTGCCAATGACTGATAATTGCTTAACACAAAGTAGTATTACAATTTGTCTGGAGAAAATGATAACAGTAGAATGATTTGAGTATCGCTTCTCTTTTCCTTTTGGATTTATTTTGCACTTCTAGAATTTGTATATTTGCATATTAATATTTCTTTTTCTCTTTTTTTACTTTCAACTGCAGTCAGATGCCTTGATGATGATCTTTGCAGGAAGTGCCAGGTATTACTGGAATCTGATTTAACATGGCAGATTAACATATATCAGACCAGACCCCTTGTAATCTGTAATCAAAGACACAGATAGCATCATGGTCTTTGTCTCCCATGCACCACATTAGAGGTTTGATTCTGAACTCCAACCAATGCCTTTGTGGAGTTTGAATGTTTTCCCTGTGTCTCTATGGGATTCCTTCAAAAACATGCTGGGTGTTTCCACCTTGTACTCACCCAGCAATGGAGAAGTGGATACCACCAAGACTGGAGAAGTGAGCAGGAACACAGACTCTAGGTAGTGCTTGTCAGAGGAAGTGTTGCATAAACCAACTTCTTTAGGCATCAGTTGTGGTGTCCAGTATCCTTTAGATAGAACACTGTATGCAAGCTACAAGCAGTGTCAAGGTTAGTCACTCGATTGTGCAGTAATTGCCTCTAGGTGATTTGGTCAAGTTGACTAATTTTGCCAAAATGGATATGGAAATTTACCAGTGATAAATGGGTTGAGGACCCTGCCTACACCAGGGACATATGCTAACAGTGGAAGGAATCTATGTGCCTCTACTTGCCAGTGTGTGCCCACCATAAACCCAGGCATCCCTGCATCAGTAAGCTACTTGCAGCTGGTGCCTAGTTCTCCCAGTTACCCAGGGTAGCTCTGTTGAATGAAAACTAGACATAAAGCCAATAAGTCTGCCAAATATGAACTAAGGATTGCTGTACTTGGTATATGCTTTTTTCAGGATGTAACTTGAAATTGGATGATATGATGATAAGTAGTAGGCTTGACATTCTGTGTACCCTGGAGACAAGACGGAAGGGCAGTGCAGCAGAGCCATTTGGATTGGAGTCCAGTCTCTACTACTCGGAGGAGAGGACAAACTAGAAATGGTGTGGGAACTGTGGTGAAGAAGAGGCTTCAGAAATCAGAATTAGTGACATTCTGATGGCACTCAGACTCCGTTGTAAGGATGGGCAGTATTAATCTCAGCCTATGTCTCACAGCAGGATTGTGATAGTAAGGAAACAAGTGCATTCAGGCAGCAGTTGCAGAACCTACTAGATAAAGCAGGGAAGCATGAGTTGGTGATGATGATGATAGGGCACCTGAATGCTCATATTGGGACAGACAGAACAAGATATAAGGACTTCCTAGGTCCACATAGGTGGGACAACAGGAATGTAAGAGACCATTCTAGACTTCTGTCTGACAAATGGTTGGTGCAGCAAGAGATAGACAGTCATGAGATCACATACAAGAGTGACTGACATGCAACTCAGGTAAACTTCTTCCTAGTATGGAAAGTGCATTGGGGTAGGATTAGCAATGGCAAAGACACCCCCAGAAACAGTTGACCCACAGCATAAATCACTGGTGGTCACATTCAGCTGCAAGCAACAGTCAGAGAAGGCTTTTAAGTTCAACAGAGACCAGGCTGAGGACCTGGAAGCTGACTGCTGCAAAAGTACAAGAGCTCAAGGAAACACTTAGGAGTCTAGTGCCTAGTGCCTCCGGAAGAAGAGGAAATTGGTAGAGTTGAAGAAGAATAGCAGCACCTCAAAACAGCATTTGTTAGGACTACAGAACATGTAAGAAAGCTGGCTTTGGAATGCAGTAGTTCTGACTGATCAGGTTAAGAAAGAATACTGGTTGGGTTACAAAGAAGCTAAGAGAGCAGTCACAGTACCAAATAATAAGGCATCAGAGATGCTCTACCAGCTTCTGAAAGGTGACTCAGCAGATGAAACCTCTCATCATGACACAAATAAACTAGAGTTTAGATTGCTAGGCAAAAATGGAAGAATAAAGAAGATACTCTTAAGATACCTTTTATAATGGATTCCAGCAACAACCTGCTCCCCAGCCCACTGAACGGCAAAGGCAGATGGAAGGAGTACTTTCATCAGCTTTTGAATGAACAAACCCCCACAGAAGCTGTACTGCCCCTGACACAGGCTACAATGAAAGAAGAGGAAGAGCCCACCATAGAAGAAGTAAGATCAGCACTAAGGAAAATGAAGTCAGGGAAAGCAGCAGGCTTAGATGAGGTCACAGCAGTTATGATCAAGATGTTGAGTTAGGGAAGAAATGGTTCCTCAGGGTACTTATAGCAGTATGGAGAGAAAGGAGTATCACAGATGACTGAAGAATAATCATACTTGTGCCAGTGGACATTAACAAAGTGGGCATTCACAACTGTGGCAGTATACAGGTTAAAAATAATCTTGTCATAACACATAACAGCACTGAAGGAGGGTGACTGGTAAATGAATATGCAGAGTAGTGGAAAGTACAATGGGAGATGACCTGTTTGGATTGAGATAGGCATGTAACACAAATGGTCTGATGTTTGCAGAGAAACAATTGAGAGGAAGCTAGAGGTGAGGAAAGATTCCAAATAGTCATTCCTAGACTTGAAAAAACATATCACAAGGTGCAAAGAAAGCTGATTTGGACAGTCTTGCAGTTCTTTGAAGTCCCTCAGACACACTGTCTTTGTACACAGTCTGCACTAATTCTGCCAATGGAATAAGTATGAACAGTATTCAGTCTCACAGAGGGGTTCCCAGTGGGAGTCAAACCTCTCAACTGTACATATTTTGTAAAATTTCCAGATTTTTACCGTGTATGTTTTATCAGTTCCTCATAAAATTTGTCATTTTCTGTCAAATCACTGAGGATTGAAGTCACAATAATGATACCCATTTAAGTTTCGGACTTTATATCATTTAGAAAAGTCATGCTAGCACAAAACATTTTATTCTACCAGCTCTCTAAGTTTATAAGAGCAGTATTTCAAATCTGTCCCCATTTTTGGGCCTTTATCCCCCATTATTTTAAACTTTGTCCAGATTTCTTTTACTAAGAGGTTGAGAGGTATGGTGGGAGTGGGTGTGCATGAGAGTTCAACTCTGAACCCAGTGCTGTTTATACTGATGATGGACTACATTAGCAAATACATCAGAGGGGACAGATAACAAAGCTGCTATATGCAGACAGTGTGGCATTGTAGGCAGACTCTGAATAAAAACTGTAGCAAAATGATAATGGAATGGAATGCAAAACTGAAGGTACATGGGATGAAACTGAGTACAGACAAGACAGTTGTGAAGGCAGCAAATGGGAGAAGTCAGAAGAAGCTGAAAACTGAGGAAGAGAAAATAGTGGAGCAGGTTAACAGCTTCAGGTATCTAGGAGCCGTGGTTGAATAGAAAGGAAGTCTGATTGAGGAGGTCAAAGGCAGAATCAGAGAGGCTGGAGACGACTGGCAGAAAGTGTCATGTATTGTGTGAACAATACTGCTATATGGTACAGAAAGCTAGGCAATGAAGGCAGAACAGTTGATGAAGCTAGAGTTAATGAAGAGGAAATGCATGACATGAGTAGCCCCCGTTGCAGGGAAGGACAAGGAGAGCAGATAACTGGGGTTCGGGCATAATGGGCAGGAAAGCAGAAGGCAATCTTGTGAAGAAGATTTGGGACAGATAGGAAGAAGGCAAGAGGAGACAAGGGCATCCAGCAAAGAGATAGATGGATTGTGAGAGAGAAAACCTGTGGCAGCCTGGGGAAAAAGGGCATGGTTGACAATGGGGCTGGTGTATCTATGTGTGTGTGTGTGTGTGTGTGTGTGTGTGTATGTGTGTGTATTTGTGCAACATGTGTATATCCATATCTCTTTATATCTGTGTATATCTATAGTGGTTGTCTGCCATTTCACTGATATGCCTGTTATTCAATTGCATTTTAGTTGATAATTGGTTGATGAGCTGGTACATCAAATAAGTGTGGGGTTGTTAATGGAAATTGCACAACAGAGCTTTCACCTTTTTAGTGTATTTAAGATTGCTAGTGTGGGGGGGGGGGGGCACTGTCCCTTCAACAGATAGTTAGAAATTAATTTTAGATTTGTTTTCTTTACATTTGGACTGCATTTCAGCAGTACAGTTAATTTGTTTCTGAGAGTTTTTTTATCATTGGAACTGTTCTCAGTTAAAGTTCCTTCAGTCACGTGTGTGTGTGTGAATATACATATATATATAAATATATATATAAATATATATATATATATATATATATATATATATATATATATATATATGTATGTATGTAGGTGTGTGCGCATTTCTATATAGATAGTTTAATACAATTTAATTGAAAGTACAACATGTTGAAAATGGAATTTGCCATTTTCCACTGCAGTGTGATCCTGGAGTTTGTATATATAATTAGTGGGTCTATATTAGATCAGTGAAATTACATTACAGTGAATGCCGTTTCACTGACACGTATAGATCAAAATCCCTAAACAGCGAAAGCTCAGGTCAGCGATTTTTTTCCCAGGGAAAATAAATCGCTTGGCCTGAGCCATAACATTGCCTTTACCCCACTGTAGTGCGGTCTCGGAGTTGGCATATTTAGTTAGGGGGGTGGGGGGGCAAAGCCCCCACTTTGTTATGTTTGAAGTGGTGTGCTCGTGTTTTGAGGGCAAGTGATTTCTTTCCCAGGGAAAGAAATTGCTATTTTGAATGTTTGTGGTTTAGTGAGGTTGATGATTGCTTGTCGATGAGGAGGCGTTCAGTGGAACGCCTCTTTGAACATTTAATATAGACCCATAATTAGCAGGGGATGTGGGGGGCAGCCACTCACTGCATCTTTATGGCATCTTTTAGTTAGGTCATCTTCATGTAAACACCAACAGTACTACACTGATATGATATGTAAAAAAATGGTATGGGACTAGATTTCATTAACTTTGCAAAAGCAGTATGGATTTGGGAATGGGCTCTGCACACAGTCTCCAGTCAATACCATCGTATTTTGCAGCCTCCCAAAATCAACTGACAGATGCTGTGAGCAGTGAAGTGGCTTTGCTTCATGAAAGGAAATTAATACAAAATTAAATTACACATTCTTGGACCTTTCCAGAAGTAGATGTGCTCACCATTGACCACAGCAATTAACTCGAAACCTTCCACTCCCTTAAGTATCAGAAAACATGGGCTCCGATCTTGATGTAAATTTGCCTTCCTTCCTTTGCCTCCTTAATTTAGAAAGTTCTCTTCAATGCAAAGCAAGGCAAGGCCAGTTTAATATTAATATTTTCCTCTTGTCCCAGACAATTGACGTATTTTAAAGTCAAAAGTAACTTTATTCTCATTTAGATCTATACAAGTAGATTAAATGAGATTCTGTGCAATCAGCTCATCATGGGACTGACAAAAAATAAATCACATACATAGAAAGACATAATTTAAAACAACATATAGTATTACTACTACCGTCTTTTAAATCAACTCTACACTTAAGTATATAGCTACATATATTCCTAGAAACACACACTTAAGATGCGAAAAATACACATCTAGCAGCAAAGTTCAAGTAATGGTATTGCACATGAACCACATACCACATTGTGTAAAGTAACACATAGCAGTAGCAGCTGAAGAAAAAATATTGCACCTGGGTTAGTAGTATAAATTATTGATTCTCATCAACAGTGGCTATTATTTGTACAAATATTCATGCTAACCCAACAAGGTGGATGAGTAGTGAGGACTTTTGTAGAGATGATAGCCATTGTGGAAAAAAATCTGGGTTTATTAGCTGCAGATACCAGGCTTCCCTAAGCATTCATTTACTTAGTGTGTGCCCAAACAGTGCCCTCGGGCAATTAGGAGACTGGACGGGGCTTCTCAAGTGTCTCCTGGACCAGATGCTTAATAACTATCTATATGTACTTCATTTCACTTTCAAAACCCCAAACATGTCAGTGTGGAGGACAGAGTTTTAATTTGTGAAAGCAAGTCCCTTTATTTACAGGTTCTGTCTATTTTAATGAAAGCTGAAAAGCTTAATACGAAAGCTTACATACATAAATGGTACAGATTTGTTTCCTTAACAATGACTCAAGGTTTAGATAGTGTATACTGCCCAGT